>NC_133773.1:98795593-98838379 GCF_003597395.2 Chelonoidis abingdonii
TATTTAAACGATACAAACAATGCGACTTGTATAGAGATCACATGTGCTCGTAAGGTGATAGTGTTCTATGTGAAAGAGTACTGTCATGCTCTGTAAAGGTATCTTTCCACATACTTATGCAGCCTGTGTGTGCTCTCCAGTGCAGCTGCACAATTTCCCTGAAGTCCCTATGCCATCACGAAGCGTCGCTGTGATACGGCGGAGGAAGAAGAAGACGCAGAGATGATGTTCACAGAAATGTTTGAGTAACCGCAATGAGAGGGGATAAACACGAATGATGAGAAGGAGTGTGTAGCAAAGTAAGAAAGATTCCAGTGAACGCTCTGAAGGGCTAGGCAGGAAGGACCAGCGTTGGACGAGAATCAACGCTGGATCTGCTGCTTCTCAAAACGAAATCCCTGCCAACGCCAATGGGTGGAGCTTCCAGGAAGAGCAGCACTAGTAGCCAGAGTGCCACTGCCCCTGTATAACCTCCTGCAAGCCCACGTCCCATATCTCCCTCACACCCAGACGTGTAAGAAGCAGTGGTTGGAAGGCTTTCGTGCACCCGCCTACCCTCCACCACCCTGCAGAGTTCAAGGAAAAGGCTTGTAATTACGCTACAATTGTGCTTTAGTACCTTTCCCTTCCCCCTCCTTCCAAAAGCACAGCGTCAGGGACACCTTCCTAATTCTCTGCCTTCTTTTTAGTTCCTTTGAATACAGAATACATCCGAAAGGGGGAGGGTGGGTTGCTTACAGGGAAATCCTAATAAGGCAAAACTTCTGATTATTTAACAGATGCCATAATTACTTTTAGATGATATAAATGATTTTAAGCGATGACAGAATTATTTCCTTCGGCCAACCTGTAATGAAAAGGGGGAGGGTGGTTGGCTACATGAATTTAAGTCATTCAAGTGCGGAAGGGTTCATCAGGGGAGCAAACAGTCACACACCGTACCCTGGGCCGTTGCTGAAACTGGTTTTCAAGCTCTCTGCGCGCAGCGCCTCCAGGTGGCTCTTCTAATCGCCCTGGTTCTGGCTGCTCGTACTCAGCGGCCAGTGTGATTTGCTTCCGCCTCCACCCAGCCATAAATTCTCCCCCCTTATCTCACAAAGATGTGGAGCACACAGGCAAGCAGCAATAGCAAGCGGGAACATTGGTTTGGCGCAGTCTGAGCAAGTAAGTAGTGATCGCCACGCCTTTAACGGCCACATGCCCATTCTACGCCCATCGGCACTTGCTCAGCCTGTAGTTGAAAACTACGACTGACCACTGGTCCAGGTGCCAGTGTTGGCTCATGAGAGCCATTCGGTATCAAGGGGGAGGCTGGTCCCCAGGCATAACATAGGCATTTGAACATTCCCACGGTTTTTTCTGGCTGGGAAGTATTTCCCTCGCTGAGCCGTTTTTAAACAGACTAGTGCTCCGAGACGCGATGCGTCATGAACCCTTCCTGCATCCCACGTGGATGTGGGTGAACGTCCCTTGTGGTCCACCAGTGCCTGCAGCACCATTGAAAAGTACCTTGCGGTTCACGTACTGGTAGCCCTGGTGTTCTGGGGCCAAGATAGGGATATGGGTTCCATCTATGGCCCCACACAAGTTCGGAAAACCCATTGCAGCAAAGCCATCCACTATCACTGCACGTTTCCGAGTCACATCCTTTCGTAGCAGCACTTAACGGGGAAAATTGCTTTGGCTACTTGCATCCACTGCACCCCCACCAGTAGATTTGCCACTCCAAAATTGATTCTACTGACCGGTAGCTGTCTGGTTTGCAAGCTTCCAGCGGGCTATTGCCAAACTCGTCTTCCACTGTGAGAGGCGCTCCTCATGTTTGGTATTAGCGCGTTTCGCGGGGAAAGCATGTCACAAAGTTCTAAGAAAGTGCTCTTACGCATGCCGAAGTTTCGCAGCCACTGCGAATCGTCCACACCGTCAAACAATGCAGTCCCACCAGTCTGTGCTTGTTTCCCGTGCCAATTCGGCGTTCAATTGGTAGTAGATGCCCCGTTAATAGCAGTAGCTCCAAAACTGGGGCCAGCGGTTATGGAGATTCTGCCTCCATCTCGTCATCGCTGTCCTCGCCGCTCAGAATAGCTGCCTCCTCCTCTCCTCCTGCCTTTGCAGTTCATGTGTCAGTTAGTCAGCAGAGAGTACGCGAGTGTTGACAACGGTCAGAATACCGTTTGTGATCTCAGGGTCCATGATTGCTGTGCTGGCGTTTGCTCAATGCACTCCGCGAAAAAGGCGCCAAAGGTTGTCTGCTGCCTTCACAAAGGGAGGGGTGAGGCTGTACCCAGCACCACCCGGGGCAAGGTTTTCTGCCCCAGCAGGCACTGTGCTCTCACCCGGAAGTGGGAACTATGGGATAGCTGAGGAACAGCTACCCACAGTGCACCGCCGCTCCTGAAATCGATGGTAGCCTTGGACCATGGACATAAGCAATCGATTTTTTGATCGCACTGTGGACGCACAAAACCGATTTTATAACATCGGTTTTGTAACATCGGTTTAAACTACTTTGAAATAATCGTGCAGTGTAGACGTACCCTCAGACTGCACTGGTTCAGGAGCCAAATTAGTGATTGACATTATCTAAAAGAGCTATAGTAGTGTGAATTCATTGTTTCATTCACTGTAATACTATATATTCATATTTAAACAGTATTACAAGGGAAATATTGTGTGTGTGGATGGATGGATGGATGGATGGATAGATAATTCTCACTGCAAAATAAATGACCAAGTATTATTGTTTTATCAACTGCAATTGGTTAATAACATAGTAAAAGCATCCTGACTGGTTAATAATTAAATCACCCAGTGTTCTAATATCATGTGCTGCAAAGAGCCACAGGAGACACATTAAAGAGCCACTTGCGACTCGCCAGCCTGAGTCTGAATGTCACTGATCTAGATGTGGAGTATGATGCATCAGTAGCAGCCAATAGGTAGGTCCTTCCTGTTGGTTGAGCCTCTGCAATCTATTATTTTAACTCCTCCCTGTAATTGGACAGGATCTTATCCAGGAAGTCTGATACTCTGTGTCAATTAAAATAGTCATATCTAGAACTTGGTAGTTAGATATTCAAGGTTGTAAATAGCAGATGAATAGCTCTTCCTAATGAAAAGATCCAGCTGCTTTGGCTCCTTGGCCTTAGGAGTAGATTTGAATGTCTTTTGTCTTGTTCTCGCCTGAGCTGCCGTGGCAACCAAGGAACCTGGTGCAGGATGGAAATAAAAATATTCAAAACCCACAGAGAGAACCTGGTGTCTCCTGTCCATCATTTTTGTAGTTGGAGGTATGGAGGCTGGAGTTTGCTATAATTGAGCCAGTTCCAGAAGGTCCTCATTGACTGGCATAGCAAGTTTTTCAGGAAGAGAAGAATGTAAGATGTCCAGCAATTTGTGGACTTTTTCCTAGACTCTGTTGGGATCTCCAAGACCTCCATCATTTTGCAAAGGAGATCCTGAAATGCCCTATAGTCATCAGGTGACGTAGGGGGTGGCACCACTTCTTCATCAGGTGACAAAGATGATTTGTGAGCAGTTATGATTTCAGCAGATTGGTACTGGAGTTGCTCTTCCTCAGAAATTTGTGCTGGTGAAATCTCTGTAGCAGGAATGTGAAACAGTTGTTGTTGAGGATGATCTCTAGATAACTCTTGTGAAGAAGGTGATATTGCTCTTGATACAGCAGAAAAGTTATGCCTGTTAAGGCCAGGAATGAAGTCCATATGGTTACAGAGTAACTGACCAAGGAAGGGAATACTAGACAACGGGTCTTCCTGGAACACCCTTAGATTTCTACGACCCCTAACTCTGGAGTCTACTGGAAATATATGAGTCATGGGGGGGTGCCCTAGGAGAATAAGGAAGTGAGCCATGCATACTGATGTCTGAGACAGATAAGTAATAAGAATCTTCCTCTTGTGAAGGACGAGTAGCCCTCATTCAGGTCTGAAGTTTAGACTCAGGGAGCTTTTTAGTCAGCACCAAAGACATCCCAGTGCTAATGGCTGTGGTACTGGCTCCATCAGTGTTACAAATTAAGACAGTAAAGTATATTCGGGAAGGGCTGAAATAGCCAAATCCACCAGTACTGTAATTCTTGATACCAATGACATCAAAACCAAGATAAAAGTCAGTATGGTCAGTACCAGAGTCAACAGTTCTGATATAGGCAGTACCAAGAATGTCAGCACCAAGGTCAAACTGATGGCCACCATAGAGTTATAGAAGATTATGGTGGGAAGAGACCTTAGGTGGTCATCTAGTCCAATCCCCTGCTCAAAGCAGGACCAACCCCAACTAAATCATCCCAGCCAGGGCTTTGTCAAGCCGGGCCTTAAAAACCTTGAAGGATGGAGATTCCACTACCTCCCTTAGTAACTCATTCCAGTGCTTCACCACCCTCCTATTGAAATAGTTTTTCGTAATATCTAATCTAAACCTCCCCCACTGCAACTTGAGACCATTGCTCCTTGTTCTGTCATCTGCTACCACTGAGAATAGCCTAGCTGCAGCACGGGAAGCCCCTGATACGGTACCTTAGTCGCCATATACAAGTCTGAGATAATAATGGGTATCAGAGATCTGACCCTTGAGTCCTCGCAGCTACCAGAGCAACCTTGACTCAGCCTTGAGCTGCTCTTTTTAAAAACTGCAGAAAGAGGAGACATATCTCTCTCTTTCTTTTAGAAGTACATTTAATAGGGGGTCCTCTTTTCTGCTTCTTAGATAAGTGGTGCAGGGATCTGCCCCTTTCAGATTGGGAGGAGGCAAAAACAGCAGGTTGCAGGAGAACACCACTGGGATAGCTATAGTGCAGCTGGTGATATAATGTCTATAATGCTATATAAAATAGCAGTGTAGCTGCAGCATTGGCTAGCCACCCAAGTACATGCCTAGGATATTGGACACTATTGTACTCAGGCAGCTAGCTCATGTATCACCCTCACTGCCACTCTACACTGCTTTTTTTAGTATGCTAGCTTGATCAAAGTTAGTGTAAGTATGTCTACCCGAGCTGGAAATTACACCCCCATCTGTAGTGTAGGGCACTTTTTGCTGGGGTCTGGTCCAACTTCAGTGTATCTCGTCTCTCTGGGTCTGAGATAGTTCTCATAGGGCACATCTGCACTGCAAAAAACAGTGGCAGCAAGTCTTGGAGCCTAGGTCAACTGATTGAGTATCTCAGGTCTCATACTTCAGGGCTAAAAATAGCAGTGTAGATGTGCCCAGGCTCTGTGACCCGCTCCAAGTCTCAGTGCCTGGGCTCCTGGAAGGAATGTCTACACTGCTATCTTATACTATCCTATAATGAAACTATGTACAGCACAAACAAACAGGGATTGCAATTGCAAATGACAGGGGCACAGCTAAATTGACTCCATCTCACAGCTGCAGAAGGAATTGAGGATTGGTTGGTTATCGTGCCCTGTTTATGCCCCTTGGTGGGTGGGCTTGAGGGCATGGTGAGGGTGCAGCGCAATGGGCACTACTGGCCAAAACACTGCAGTGTCAAGTGCCTGGGGCACATATAGACAATCACTTGAAAAAGAACAAGGTTTGAAGGAACAACTATCAAATAAGACCATGAACTACTTGTACACCAAGTCTTACTCAACACCATGTGCCTTTTTGAATCTGTATGTTTATCTGAAAATGATACTCATCTGAAAATAAAATTCATTGTATGCTAATTGGGCCGGGGGGGACAGGACACGTAAAGCTGTGTTTCTAATCATAGTAATGTACCTATCTATAAATAATCCTTCTAAATATAGTTTTAAAAATAATAAATGCTGATGATATCAAATATTATTAATATTCATTAATTGTGGACAAAATCCTGCAGTTTTTATTCAGTCTTTGCTTGGGCAAATTCTTAGTCATTTCACAGGAATTTTGCTTGAGTGAGGACCTCAGGAGTTTGCAGATTGCAATGGTGTTTTACTGCTTCCTTCTCCACTTGCTGACAGATTGCCTGATATTTCATTCCTGATGCTCTCCTCACCTTACTGTTGGCCTCTACTTTGTATTGTGTACCCCCAGGTAGGGGGGACATGCGGGGGTGTATACGTTTAATATAGTTTCTTTAGTGGGAGCTCTGTTTTTTAAGCTGTAAATATAAAGAAAGGGCTATGGAACTAACTACCAGAAAAGATAAAAATGACCTTTAACCTCACTGCGTTGAGAACTAAATGCAAAACTCCTCTTCAGCTTAGCTTTGCCTCAGTTAGTTCTTTAACTAGTGTGCATGCATACATACATGCACACAAAACCCAACTATAAATTAATCAAGTTATTTCTCTGTAGATGAGAAGGAAGAAAGAGGGAAAAACTGTTATTATTTCTATCCTTAAATACTCGGGAAGCGTTCACATACCAGTACTACAGTGATGATAGCTAGATTAGATAAACTGAAAGCCTTTATAAACCTTTCCACAGAATGGTTTTATTGCTCTTTCCAACTTTGTTGCCTTGCTTTTCTGATATCCTCATCCTGAAAAATGATTTGTCTGAATGTATCTGTAATGTTTCATAAATATAGTAAAGAGAGGGGGAATATTCTTATCTAATCATTTCAACTTGGTATGTAATTTTCTGGTAGTACATATCCTTCAGTGCTTTTAAAAAGTTCTGCAGGCAAGGCTTTAATATTCTACTGAATTTAAAAGTAATATGCTAACAATTTTCAGGAATTTTTTTTCTTTAATCAAAACTCAAACAGCAGGAAAAATTCCATAAAAGCTACATTTATGAGCTATCTTAATTTATTTTAGAAAGTCTTAATTTTGAGAGTCAACATTTGTTGTGTATCCATGCTACTTAGACAACAATTATTTGTTTTCCCCTTGGAACCTGTTAGTCCTACAATTTACTAGGCTTTCTAACTCTTACTTCAGATTATTTTTGAATTCCCCTGGGAGCCACTTTTGTGGAAGATTCCATTTGGTTTCACAAGACCTAAAGGGGAAAAAAAACTTGGCATTGACCACAAATCTCACACATTAGGAACAATTTGTAAACCACGAACAGAGGCAGCCAGAGTCCATCCCCAGAACAGGCTGCTCCTGTTAGTGCCATTGTCTGAAAAGGATTGGTTTGCCATTTCCCAGATGACCTGCCTATGTGTAGAGAGATGTGAAAAGTTAGAGACAAAAATGGTTTCTACAGAGTGAGGAGGGAGCTTTCTTGTACAGAAAGGAAGGAAATACCTCTGTGGGATTTTATTTTTTCCCTCTTCATCCAAAAAATACAAAGAGGCCCTCTGTCTTTAATGCGAATGTCAGCTTTAAATCTTTTAGGTTTGGATTAACTCTGCAAAAGAAAAAAAATCTGACAGGCTTTCAAATATGACGCAGAAAAACTTTTTTTCTCAATTCGTGTTGTTCATTTGTAAAGCTAAAGGCTGGATGAACTGAATAGTAGGCGCCAGTTGTTGCTTCATTCATAGTTAGCATTACAATGGTCAGAATTAACATCCTAAGACCTACATTATCACTTTTGCTGTTTCACTAGGAAACATTTAATAGAGTGGCTAAAGCAAGTATAGTGCTTTGCTGTTACCCTAAACTAAAAATATTATTAAAATTAATGATATAAAATGATTCAGATCATATCAAATTGTGTTTTTTTCTCTGCCATTCTTTGTTTAGGAAACTGTTGATCTATATAACTGTTACTTAAACTTAAAGGGCTTTTACAAAATATAGTTTTGATAGGCATTTCCTATTAGTATTGATTTTAAGAAGTGAGCGTGTCATCAAGCATGTCAAGGGTCATGTTTTGGTTATAATATCAAGTGACTTTTATGTGAATAAATTTTTCTCTGTTTTGTTACAGATATCTAAAAAGATCTTTTTGGTTGAAGTTGTGAATTGTAGTTATTTTAATCCTAGTATTATTATTCAGAGTTTATAAATTTGTTTATAGTAATTATTCTGGCTAAAAAATAAAGTGCTCAGGGCATCCTCAGTCACCTGTAATAGCTGCTATACATATAAAACATGGATGTAGATAAAAAAGGTACATTTGCAGTTTGCAGCTTGGCTAAAATTTTAAGTTTTCCAAAGAATACATGTATCTACATGCATTCTGAAAGTAAATAGGGCTGTATTCGCTACCTACATTATAATAAGACTTTGTGAAAATGACTTTCTCTTTCTAGACCATAAGTAATATACCATGTACAGATCTGAAACAAACTTTAATTCGAGTGTGCTTAAAATAAAAAAGTAGTATTTAAGCTACTTATTCAAAATGTCTGCATTTTTCCCCTAAATGAGGTATTGCTAATATTAGTAACATTTTGCAGTTTATTATTTCAATTAGGTGCTGCAAATTTAACCTTTAGAAGAAATTAGACTTCAAGAAATTAAATCAAATAGTTCAAATGCTGTTGTGTAGCAGTGTTACTGTTAATCTCTGTGAAATCTAATTGCATTACAAAGGCATTTTAATATATTAATTACAAACAACTGACAATTTATTAATTGTAGATCATTTTCTTTGCAATCATAATATCTCTGATGTAGATGCTTGGCATGTGTTACAAAGGCAAATTAAGAATATTTTAATGCCTTTTATACTAATTTTGCTTAAAGAGTATTACTTATTTTGTCTTTGGTTGTAACAGGTGTGCAGAAACAAGTTAATTAACATGGACAGGAGAAATTCTGGTTTCCCTTCTGACAGTAAAAAATAAAGACTAAATTATACGCCTAACTAAAAGCCAAAAAGTGTGTTGGCTTTTATTTTTGCAATAATGTGCTTTATTTTAAAAACAGCTTTTGTTTAGATGTTTTCTTAGAGGATTACAGGAAAGCAGGCGAAGTATACGTAATTTCTCATTATTTTTGCAGTTCTGAATTATAAACAAAACATTTAAACAGTAGTCAGTTTAGTAGTAGTAGTAATGGGTGCTACTGGGAGATGTATGACAAGATAATTGTAAGGACAGATATCTTTTTTGGTATCCATTATCTCATATTAGGGTTGACAGCAAATAGGAGTGCTATTAGAACATGTTCTCAAAGATTTAGCAGTATTTTAAATTGCTATATCTTATTTTAATAATATTCTTTATTAGTATTAGGAATGGAATGGTGTTAAGCTGGGTGTTAGGAGTTTTTTATTTTTAAAGAACTGAACAGTTTGAACTTTCCATCAAGCTTTTAACATGAGTCGCACTTACTTACATATTAAGTGTTTGATGGACTTTCACCCAGGCCCAGTAATTTTTATATTGCATTAGAGAGCCCAGCAAAGTTTGATTGAATTTGATTTTGATACTTTGAGCAAAGAAAATGCTGAGATGTCTAAATGTTTTGCTATTTTTATAACAGTATCGTTTTTGTGATTTATCTATCCAGGCAGTTATGTTGTTCAGCTCTGGAGTCTTTTGGATGGGTCTGTTATGTATTCCTGTGACAGCTTTGCTTTTTGACGTAGTATACAAAGTGTAAGTATAGAACTGTTAAAATTTAGAAGGAAAATTATTGTCAAGTTTTAATTTTTCCAAGTATTGGCCAGTTTGTTTAAGAAAATATAAAGAGCTTCATTGATTCTTTCAAATTATGACTCACTTTGTTTGTAGTTTACAAATCTTGCCACAATGCACCACTACTTTATTTCTTTTTAAATATTTTTGTTAATAAGAACTTTTAATTGATAACATCTGTTGTTTGTGCTTAGCATAACAGCTGACAAAGTATATTATTTAGAACTGCGGCTTCTTTAAAATTTCTCCTTTCAAAATTTAAGTTGAAATCACTTGGAAAAAATGAATTTATTAATTTCTGTTTTAGAGTCTTGAAAAAGACATATATTATGGTTTCAACAAGAGTAATTCAGAAAGCATTTCATATTGCAGAATCAAGAGAGATACTTTTAAGACACTGGTAGATGAAGTTCAGGAGTTGGAAGCAAAATCTCAAGATCCAGGGGCAGTTGTGCATGGCAAGAGGTACTGTAAAATACCTGTAGATTGATCTTTTTAAAATAATTTCTTGCTGTTGAATGTTCATAGTCACGTTATACAAACTATCAAGAAACTAAGGCTCTGATCTTGCAGTAAGATGTAAGCAGACATACACTTGCATTCACGTGGATGGGGTTGTCTGCAGGTACAAGACTCCATCTGTATGCATCTTTTTGAAAGTTCAGGGCCTAAGGAATTATTTATAAAAGGTTTTCAACTGAGTTTGTTCATTTCTGGCTGAACCAAGTTCTGCCAAATTTGGCTAGTTACTGTGGATTAAACCAAATACTAACAGAACCTGGTTTTAAAATCTTGTTTTGCTGCTTTGGCAGTGTTCACAGGTGAGACAAAACAAGTTAGAACTCGGTTCATTAACAGGTACATTTATAAACTTTGCCTAAGGATGACTGTTAAACTCAGTCAAAAACCTTTCAGATTAAGGGCCTAAAGGAAAATAGCAAAATCTCTGCACAGTTTGCTGACATTAAAGAAAACAAATTGACTTGGGTATGTAACACCAATCTAAAGAACCTCTGTCTTACTTCATACCCTGATATTTCTATGATTCTATGATTCTAAATCAAGTAAAGGAAAATGCATTAGACAAACCTAAAACAGATAAGAAATAAATCAAACTTAAATCTCCACAAAGTGCACTCCCCCCAACTACTTGCACTCTTCCCAGTGCAAGGCGTGTATGGTTGAAAAGGAAAAAGGAATATTATTTCAGGAGACTTGAAGAAATAAAAGCTTGTTCAAAAGTTAGAGAAGAATGGCAAAGAATTATACTGAAGAAGAGACAGAAAAGAACAGACAAGAACATTTTGCTGCAGTAGCAGAAAGAATGATGAAAGGAATACCTTTGCAAAGGGTCTGGGAGAGAGTAAATCAGTGTGCTTCTTTTGCTGCTGAATCTTGCAGCTCTGTTCCCATGTCTACTGTGTTCCCAGACTGCTGATTTCAGTTCAGTTGTCTGGGAAACAAACACCTCTCCATCACACTGAATCTCCTTCCAGGTCCCCAGTACTTGTTATAGCTCAGGTGAACCTTACTGTGCTTCCAGAGACTAGCAATCATTTTGTTCTATGTGCACATGTGGTTTAGATCAACTAGTGTTTTGCTGGGAAGAGTCTCATTCCTTCTCTCCTGTCAACCATATCATCCTCAAAGTACATCTCTTGTGTCCAAAAGTATTTTCTTCTTCAACTTCTGTTATTAGGGTAATGTTTTTACAAACAGATAAATTTTCTTATATCACTGAAGATGATCATAAATCCATAAGAGTGCTTTGGAACCATCTCACAGTCTAGTTCATCTGTGATCTTGCATTAATTTTAAGAAAGCCTCCAGAAAAGACTTCAGAAAATTGTTTCACTTGCTGCAAAGACATCCTTATTGGCCCCATTCATCCTCCAGACAAGTTATTTAGTTCTTTGGTTTAATGATTTCTTGTTTTAATTTGGTGCCTTAATCCTGGCTGATCTTTGTATTAATATTAGGGCTGTCAAGCAATTAAAAAAATTAATCGCAATTAATCAAGCTATTAATAATACAATACCATTTGTTTAAATATTTTGGATGTTTTTTACATTTTCAAATATATTGATTTCAGTTATAATACGAAGGGTACAGTGCTCACTTTATATTTATTTTTATTACAAATATTTGCACTGTAAAAAACAAAAGAAATAGTATTTTTCAGTTCGCCTAATACAAGTACTGTAATGCAGTCTCCTTATCATGACAGGTGAACTTACAAATGTAGAATTATGTACAAAAAAAAACTTCATTCAAAAATAAAACAATGTAAAACTTTAGAGCCTACAAGTATACTCAGTTCTACTTCAGCCAATCACTCAGACAAACAAGTCTGGTTACAATTTGCAGGAGATAATGCTGCCCGCTTGTTTACAATGTCACAAAGCAGAGCAGACCGACGCATGTTCATTTTCATCATCTGAGTCAGATGCCACCAGCAGAAGGTTGATTTGCTTTTTGTTGGTTTGGGTTCTGTAGGTTTGGTTCAGAGTGTTGCTCTTTTAAGAGTTCTGAAAGCCTGCACCATACCTCGTCCCTCTCAGATTTTGGAAGGCACTTCAGAGTCTTAAATCTTGGGTCAAGTGCTGTAGCTCTCTTTAGAAATTTCACACTGGTATCTTCTTTGCATTTTGTCAGATTTGCAGTGAAAGTGTTCTTAAAATAAACAATATTTGCTAGGTCATCATCTGAGACTGCTATAACATGAAAGTGGTAACACAGGGCAGGGCTCAATTCTGCCCCAAGATTTCAGTCCAACAATTTCTTATGGCATTATTTTTTTAAGTGTCATCGATGGAAGCATGTCCTCTGCCAAAGTATGAAGAGGCATATGAATCTTTATCGGCATTTGGCTATGTACATATCTTGCGACAGCCAGCTACAAACAGTGCTCGCTGCAAAACTTGATTCTCTCACTTTCAGCGTGACAATTAGCTTCCTACTTAAGTAGGAGGGTGGATAGACGAAGTTTATATCTCCCATAAATGGCTAACTACAAACTGTGTTTATGCTGCTTAGCGAATTGAAACTGAAAGGCGGGTATGAACAATAGGGACGGATATGGACTTTGTAGGCTCTAAAAGTTTTATATCGAATCATTAGGACTGGCAGAGAGCTGTGAGAGGTCATCTGTTCAGTCTCCCTGCACTCATGGGGATTCAGAGTAATCTATCTAGACCGATTGCTCCGACAGTGTTGTGTCTAATCTGCCTTAAAAAATCTCTCAATGATGGAATTCCAACAACATTCCTTCGGGCAATTTATTCCAGTGCGTTAACCATCGCTACAATTTAGGATGTCTTTTCCTAATGTCCAAGTAAACCCTCTTATTGCTGCAGGTTTAAGCCCATTGCTTCATCGTGTCCATCCTCAGAGGTTAAGACACAACATATTCTTCTCCTCCTCTAGAAGTACAACTTTTATGATTGTACTTGGTTTTTTATTTTTATGTTTTGTTTTTGAGTGCAGTTATATAACAAAAAAAAAACTGTATTTGTAAGTTGCACTTTCATGATTGCACTACAGTACTTGTATGAGGTGAATTGAAAAATACTGTTTCTTTTGTTTATCATTTTTACAGTGCAGATATTAGTAATAAAAATAATATAAAGTGAGCAATGTACAGTTTGTATTCTGTGTTGTAACTGAAATTGATATATTTGAAAATATGGAAAAACATCCAAAAATATTTAATAAAATTTGATTAGTATTCTATTGTTTAATAGTGCAATTAATCACAATTAATGTTTTTTATCACAGTTAATTTTTTGAGTTAATTGTGTGAGTTAACTGCAAATAATCGACAGCCCTAATTAATATCTGCTCACATTACATGACGAAAATATCATTCTCTGTAGAAGAAACTCTGTTTGAGAAAATGAAAGTCAGGAGTCTCTGATCTGGTGGTAATTTCACTGACAATTTATACTGGACCATTGTAATAACCAACAGTAAATCTCCTGTGTTGTAGCAGCCTATATGCACCAGACATCTGTGCAGAGCAAGTGGTTATATAGTAAGAACACTTAATATCAACAGACTGGAAATGAAAATCCTCATATTTCACTGAATCTGGTTCTAGTCTGTTCAGAAAATACTGTAATGATTGCAATCAAGGGACAAAAAGTGCTGCCCTCCTTAGGTATGCAGTACCCATACTAAAATGGGCTAAAAAGAATCTCCGAGCTGTCAAAGTAATTGTCATATCCAGGAAATTCAATATTAATTGCCTCAGCCATTCCAGAGGGAATGTAGCCTCAATCAACAAATATTTCACCAGATTTGAAGGATGTGGAGAACTCCAATAATAAATGTGTTCGTCTTGAGCCACAACTGCAAAATGGTTCTATCCCACAAGGAGATATTGGGATCCACTAACAATAGAGATTGGTACATGTTATGTTCCTTACAATCTTCTCTGTAATTTCCCTTCTTTTCCTTTCATTCCCGTGGTCACGTGAAAAGTGCAGAGGAGAAGTGAAACCAACTCTGATACCCCAGTCTTGGTTGCAGAGAAGGGAAGATTACTTTTGTATGATTCTGCTTCTCTGAAGATAACCTCTTACATGATATTTATTCTTGGGTTTTATATGTCCAGGCTTGCCACTCATTTCAGTGGAGGCTTGAGACCCCAAGAGTTCTAATCCTGTGATGACTACTTACTTATAATTCTGATGTTTTAAAAATAGCATCTCATAGGATTTTTACTCTTGGGATATAACATATGGCACCAGACTCACCAGTTATTTATGGCACATTTCTTGTATATTCTTCAGCATTTTGTTCTGTCATTCTCTCATTTTTCTAGCGGTGCTTTAACGTACCTTTGACGTCTTAGTGCTTTACTTTAGTGCAATAGAAAAATGTATTTGTTCACATGAAATTCTGCATTAATTTTCACTGTGGGAGAATATGAAGCATTGCCTGGTCAGGAGAGAACTGTAAAGACGAGGAGGAGATAACTGACAAATTAATTTCCTCTTGTCTGCAAAGAAACATAACAGAAACTAAAAATATCACAAATACAAATAGTTCAGGATTTGACCCTCTGTTTGAATTTCTGTCATTAATTCTGAGTAGAGGTTAACTATTTAAATTCCAAAAATGTTAATTATTTCACTGCTATTTGTTGATGTAGAAACCAACTACCACATTTGTCCAGTACAGATTGTAATACTTTTCTTGCCCTGACATTGCATGTGTTTGAATAAATATTTCATAGGAATAAGACTGCAAAGTTATAGAAATGGTACTTTTTCCTGTTGAACATTCTTTTGAATACTCTGATAAGATCTTTGTAAAAATGAGGATTAAAATGCCATTTAGAATGGCATTATCTAAAAAGTTTTATTTTTTGAATGATCTTCATTCCATTTTACATTTTAATATTGTATGTTGTAAAAGGAAGGTCTATAAGAATGGAATAAATAATCTCTAGAGCTGTTCCTCATATTTTCAGTCACATCCTCACCTACTCTATTTTGATTTGAACGCACCTAATGAAAATCCTCAAAGAAGCTGCAAAAATTTCTCACCACTTTTTACTGCCAGTGCTTCTATGAAACGAAAAAGTTATTTATTTTTAAAAATAATGTTTGAATTGTACATATCATGTACTTTAAAAGGTGGTCATATCGTGAAAATTAATTCTAAAAATGACTTTCTAGAAATTTCATATTTTTTCTTCTCAGTGGTTTCAATATCAGATTTCTTAGGTTTGAAGTCAAGAGATATTTTTAATTACGATCACTGCAAACTCAATATGAGTGTTTTTATTAAATCTTACATCCCTCCCAGTAATAAAGATTCTGCCATCTGAATTTTTCTGCCCAACTTCCAAATAAGATTTTATCTTGCACTTCAGTAAGCGACACACCTAACAGTAGTACAAATTCATTTTTATCAGCAAAGTAGGAAAATAGATTGAGCAAGAAGGTGCCCATTATTACACAGTAACTTTTCTAAGTGAAAGAGAACGTGAATGTTTTAACATCACTGATCAGAGAAGCCTATGGGAGCCTATAGTATGTGACTGACTCAATAAAACAGGTAGTTTGCACAGCAGGCAGCTTGATTTTGTTATCAGATCCATTGTAACTGATATGCCAAGAAGCCTCTTGTGCCTAAAACTGAAATGACTAAAAGAAGAGGATAAGTGTTTTAAAAGTAAACCATTATTTCATATCTTCATTGCCAAAAAACATTTCCCAACCTCACACCTAACTCTTTAAATGTGTACTATTTCAGTATTAACATCACTTACAAAAAAATATTTTTAAATCAGTAAAAAATTTTACTGGCATTGAATTGGGCATATGTGAACAGTAACATGACTAGTTACCTTGACTTGTGCAGGTGTATTGAAATACTTGTAGGTCACAAGTGCCTCTTCTTAATATAGTCATATTATCTTTTTATGCAAGCCACTTTTAAATATTCTTAAACTAGAAATGTAATAGGAATATATAAAGCAATGAGCTATTTTAGATGGTTGCAAATTTTAATCTGTTCTTGCTCATCTTAATTTACATGGAATAAGATGCATTTAATTACTAGTTCATTTAAATCTTTAAACCATACAAGATAGAAGTTATTTAAGAATACACACACTTCATGTATTTGAATGGCGCTAATGTTCAGCCTGTGCCTCCTAGTGCACCTAATTAGCACAAATGTTGAGGTCCTGCCACCTAGCATTGCTTTTGTAACACATCTAACATTATATTACATTTGGCTCTGATAGATGTAGTTTATTTTCAAAACTCATTTTGAATGCCAAAAGAATAGTTACAAGTAAAGAGCATTATTCTACAATACCTATTCAGGTAAATAGGAGTGCAGAACTGGGTCCCTATGTACACCACTACTTCAATATAACACCACCTGATATAACACAAATTTGGATTTAAAGCGGTAAAGCAATGCTCCAGGGGGGAGGGCCGGCACACTCCTGTGGATCAAAGCAAGTTCAATATAACATGGTTTCACCTATAATGCGGTAAGATTTTTTGGCTCCCAAGGACAGCATTATATCAAGGTAGAGGTGTATTTGAAAATACAGTATGGGGTGAAAGTTTAGTACGTTTCTTCTCTAAGATGTCTGTCTATCTTCAATTACATTTTCAGTTCAGATATTGAGCCCTATATAGTTGAGTCTTCATTGTACACAAACTGCCAGTAAGAAATTGTTCCATAACTAGTATTCAAATATGAAATTAAAGTGTGCACATTTAGGGCCCAGTTCTCAAGAGCTTACATATGCAAAAATACCCATCTGATGGCTTATTCCAGGCCACAAGCAGGAGATAGTCATGTTTGTTCTGTAGGCACCATTCTAGTGACCAGGGTTAGAGCGTTGGATAGAATGTGGCACTGTGGATCTCATTAGAGTAGAGGTTGCCAGAACAAAAGGGAGCCTATCAGGAGAGGTATAGTTTGTCTTTAGTGTGGGCTCTGAATATACCTAGATGTCCCTTACCACCAGCCCCTCAGAGGCTCTGAACATTGTTGAATACCTACATTGGGAACAGAAATTTGCTTAATAGAGGGATTTTCAGTCCCGCAGATAAAGGTATAACAAGATCCTATGGCCAGAAGTTGAAGGTAGGCAAACTCAGACTAGAAATAAGGCACACATTTTTAATAGTGATTAACCATTTACTGGTAATTAACCATTGGAACAACTTGCCAAAGGTTGTGGTGGATGCTCATCACAGAAAATGTTTTATCTAAAAGATGTGCTCTGGTTAATCACAATTGTTGGACTTGAATCAGAAATTAATTCAGGGAAATCTTATGGCCTGTGTCTTATGGCCTCTATGGTCAAGGTAAATGATCACCATGGTCCCTTCTGGCCTTAAAAATCAATTAAAACACTTCACAGTACATCCTAACTTAGCTTACTAGGGTTCCCAAGATTGCCATGAACACTGTTATAACTGAAACAGTTTTTTCACAGCTCTAAGGCTTCTGCAGGCAGCATGAATTAAAAATGTTCCATTTTGAATTTTATCTGGGCACCCTAGGTCATGTTGTTAAAGCAGCTCACGCACGGAAGACAAAACATTCAGCACTGTGGTACCTGACACTGAGACCCAGTTCAGGGCATAGTTCCTGTGGTTTGCCTGAAAAGCCTGTGTAATACCATTCCCAGTCCTCATCTACATTCCTTCCCAATTCCTGCAGTAAATCTTCTTAAAATTATCAGAAAGTATATTTATCATGTTTTCGCAAGCTCTCTATGCTTTGGCCAGTCCCCCTATTTTCTAGTCATTAAATTAGGGTCTTATCCATGGGAAACTATAAGAATTTGGAAAGAAAGATACATTGTAAGGAGACAGCCTGTTTGGTTCCTGAAAACATCAAACTCTGTAACATTGGACCAGTGCCTGTGTATGCGATTGGTTAAAACTGCCTTTCATTCCCTACCACTACTTTTTTCTACTTGTGCTCAGGTGAAGAGCTGTCTGGATCATATTCCAGTGTATTTTGCAGTAGCAGCACAAATAGTAATGAGGTGCTACTCTAAGTTGCAGAGTTTTAGGAAGGAGAAGAATGGACAGTATATAACTGGTTGACACACACAAGCCCTGCTTTAAACTCCCAGCAATCTGTATGTTACCAGAAATCTGCATGTGTACCTACAGTTTAGTTCTAGCTTAATTTTCAGCCTGCCTGGGGGTGCACATACACCTTTGAAAATCCTTTGTGCACAAAAGACCATGCACCTACTAGTTGCATTGTAAACGCATGCAAATATCTACGAAAATGTGTCCCTTACTATTTACTTACCATCTCTGAAAACAACTTAGTAAAGTGCAGTACTCATTTGTAGCAAGGCAATCAGACGCCTCCAGTAACAAAAATAGTGTTGATATTTCTTATTTAGGTATGCTGTGCAGCTGTAAAATGTTAATCACTATCATTTAATTGTAATTATCATGTACTTCAGATTATCAAATATGTTTGAAGTCTATGAAACAATAGTAAGCAGGGCAGATTGTTTATATTTGTCAGAATGGATTGGAACTTTATATCAATGTACTTGTAGAATGTTTTCTTTAAAAAAAAAAAAAAAACTACTTAACCAAAACAAGTCATGTATGTTACCATCAGGCCACTAACCTTTTTAAAATTGGTATCTAGTTCAGACTCAAACCTCGGTCTCTAAAAATAGTGGATCATCTATCCATGGCACCTGTTTCCCAGGGACAGATCGTGAACAATTTAAAAAATTCTTGGAAACTCTGTTTTGGAGATAATTATTAAGGGCTGGATTATGTAAATTGTACATATCCTGTATTAAGTAGCAGTGATGAGCTGCACCCCTTAAAAGCAACCACCGTGAGGAATAATGTGCCAGAGAAGCAGAATGCCCTCTAAGAGTTTCCAGAGCTCACCAGAAGTGCACACACTGCAACTCCCTTCACGGAGGCAGCATACTCCAATACACACATGGCTGGCTGACACATCCAGATGGCCTTAGTGCCATCTCCTCCCTGCACTTCCCATCCCTTTTTGGTCACAGTAGCAGGGCAGGTAGGGAGTAATCCTTACACTTCTTAGTATGTAGGGGCTGCAATTTTGCCTGGCCTTTATGCGGGTCATGCTGGGTTGGGGAAGTCTCTATCCCCTTCCCTTACACTATGCACCAAAAGGGCCAGGCAGAATCTGGCACTTCAATATTTTAATAGTTTTGTTAGTTTATTTATTTGTATTGTGGTTACACTTAGAGCCCCCAATATGCTAGTCAGTGTATAAACACATAACCAGAAACCAGTCTCTCCCCAGGAAATTTACAAACATAAACCCAGTATTTGAAATATTTTAGTTTGCCATGGTTTTAATCATATGTCTAATAATAATTAGGTCAGGTACAACCTAAATAGAAGATTGATCACTATTTTTTTCCTACCTTATAATGGGCAATTTTTAAGTTTGCCAGCCCTTGTTTAATGTCCCATGGGCAAACTATACATTATCATTCATAAATTGACATATTTCACAAATTTCCACTTTCTTTCTAGCTTAACTGAAAGAGCTCAACTACTGAAGAATGTCTTTAAGAAGAGTCCTGTGAACTTGTACCGCTCTGAATCTCTGCAGCAGAACTTGCTTCGTAAGTGTTCAGTGTTTAAAAGGAATAACATGCAGTTTCAAAATATAGACACAAAACAATACTTTACTAAAATTGTTTGTCATAAAATGCACTATGTTGATTTCTGCTACAATGGACTATTAAAAACACTTTTTACAAGATATCTACCTAAAACAAATACACACAAAAATGTGCCTAATATACTGATATATTTTAAGAAAGGACAAATCTCTGTTTGGTGTTAAAACACTAAGTTTGAATTGCAAACAGTTTTTATTACTAAGTATGATAATGTAAACTTTGGACCGTCATCTTGAAATTGTTTTGATTTTGATTTCCCAAAGACGAAGGGCACCTACTGAAAATATATATATGAAAATAAATATATATATGAAAATGTATATATACACATATATATATAATGGGTTTTGTCAGATCTGACAAAAACAATGTATGTGACTGCATTTTTAATATAATATATATTTGTACTAGCACGTGGGATAAATCTCATGTCTGAAATATTGGTATAGAGTGATATGACTTGTTCAGGAAGGACAGGCAAGGTGAAAAGGGAGAAGGCGTTGCATTATACATCAAGAATATATACACACGTTCTGAAGTCCATAAGGAGGTGGGAGGCAGACCAGATGATAGTCTCTGGCTAAAAATGAAAGGGGTTACATCATTGTAGGTGTGTACTATAGACCACCAAATCAGGACGAGGAGGTGGATAAAGCATTTCTAGAACAAATAACAGAAATATCCAAAGCACAAGACCTGGTAGTACTGGACGACTTTAGCTACCCAGATAATTGTTGGGAAAGTAATATGTCAAAACACAAAATTCGCAGTAATTTCTTGGAATGTTTGGGGACAACTTTTTGTTCCAGAAAGTGGAGGAACTAACCTGGGGGACAGCTATTCTGACCAGCAGGGAGGAATTGGTAGTGAATCTGAAGGTGGAAGGCAATTTGGGTGAAAGTGATCATGAAATGATAGATTTCATGATTTCTAAGAAAAGGAAGGAGTGAGAGCTGAAGAATAAGGACAATGGACTTCAAAAAAGCAGACTTTATCAAATTCGGAGAACTAGTAGGTAAGGTTCCATTGGAAGAAAATCTAAGGGAAAAAGATGTTCAGGAGAGCAGACTTTCTCAAGGTGGCAGTATTAAAGGCACAACTGCAGAGTATCCCGATACAAATGAAAAATAGGAAGAATAGTAAGAGGCTATTATGCCTCCATCTGAGCTCTTTAATGACCTGAAAATCAAAAAGGAATCCTACAAAAACATGGACAAATTGCTAACGACAAGTACAAAAGAACAGCACAAGCATGTCAGAAGAAAATCAGAAAGGCTAAGACACAAAATGAGTTAAACCTAGCAATAAGAAGGCCATAAGAAAAAGTTATTTAAGTAAATTAGGAACAAGAGAAAGACAAAGGAAAGCAAAGGTCTACTACTTAGTGGGAAAGGAGAAGTAATAACTGATGACCTCAAGAACGCTGAGGTGTTTGAAGCAAAGTCTTCACTAGAAAGGTTAATGGTGACCAGATACTCAACATAATTTATATTAACAACAAGGGGTAAGGAATGGAAGCCAAAATAGGGAAAGAACAGGTTACAGAATATTTAAATGTGTTAGATGCATCCAAGTCATCAGGGCCTGATGAAATTCATCCTAGAATATTGAGAACTCCTGGAGGACAGGTGAGGTCCCAAAGGACTAGAGAAGGGCAAATATAGAACAAAGGCAACCTGGGGGTTATAGACCAGTCTATATCTACATTTGATACTTGGAAAGATACTGGACAAATTATTAAACAGTTTATAAGCTGTTCTCAAGAACCAGATCATGCCAGACCAATCTAATTTCCTTCTTTGAAAGGTTTACTGGCCTAGTGGATGGGGAGAAACAGTAGATGTGATTATATCTTGATTTTAGTAAGGCTTTTTTCACTGTCCCACATGACATTCTCATAAGCAAGCTGGGGAAATATGGTCTAGATTAAATTACTATAAGGTGAGTGTACAACTGGTTAAAAGACCATACTCAAAGAATAGTTATCAATGGTTTGCTATCAAACTGGGAGAGTGTATCTAATGGAGTCCTGCAGGGGTCAGTTCTGGGTCTGGAACTATTCAGTATTTTCGTTAATTACTTGAATAATGGAGTGGAGAGTATGCTTTTAAAATTTGCAGAAGACACCAAACTGGGAGGGGTTACAAGCACTCTGGAAAATAGAATTAGAATTCAAACTGACCTTGACAAATTGTCAGATTGGTCTAAATTTCAGCAAGATGAAATTCAGTAAAGACAAATGCAATATATTACAGTTAGGAAGGACAAATCAAGTGCACAGCTACAAAATGGGGAATAACTGCTAGGTGGTAGTACTGCTGAAAAGGATCTGAAAAGTAGAGTGGATCACAAATTGAATATGATGCAAAAATGTGATGCAGCTGTGAAAAAGGCTAATATCATTCTGGAGTGTATTAACAGGAGTGTTGTGTGTAAGACATGGGAGATAATTGTCCCACTCTACTCGGCACTGGTGAGGCCTTAGCTGGAGTACTGTTTCCAATTCTGTGTGCCACATTTTAGGAAAGATGTGAACAAACTGGAGAGTCTAAAGGAGAGCAACAAAAATGATAAAAGTTTAGAAAACCAGACCTATGAGGAGAGGTTAAAAAAAACTGGGTATGTTCAGTCTTGAGAAAAGAAGACTGGGCGAACCTGATAATAGCATTAAAATATGTTCAGGACTGTTATAAAGAGGAGAGTGATTAATTCTTTTCCATCTCCACTGAAAGCAGGACAAGAAGTAATGGGCTTAATCTGCAGCAAGGGAGATTTGGGTTAGATGTTAGGAAACTTTCTAACTGTAAGTGTGGTTAAGATCTGGAATAGGCTTTGAAGTAAGGTTGTGCAATCCCCATCACTGAAGGTTTTAAAAAACAGGTTGGACAAAAATCTATCAGAGATGGTCTAGGCTTACTTTACTTACTGCCACAACGCAGAGGGCTGGACTTGATGACTTCTCAAGGTCCATTCCAGCCCTACATTTCTATGATTCTGTGATATATAATCACCCTTAATTGAATCTATTGCCTTTTGATGAGATCATATTAATTCCTTGGATACTGTACAGAATTATTTCTGTTGTGCTTTCTGTCTCCCAGTATTATGAAAGGATTTGAGTTCTTCTCTCTCCCGGCCCTCTCTGAAGATGGGTTTATTGGTATTTGACCAGTCTATACCTAACTTTGATACCTGGATAGATACTGGAACAAATTATTAAACTTTTTCGTTAAGCTGTTGTCAAGAACCAGATCATGCCAAACCAACCTAATTTCCTTCTTTGACAGGATAACTGTCCTAGTGGATGTGGGGGAGAAACAATAGATGTGATATATCTTGATTTGGTTTCATTGAAGTTTGAAGTCTTCCAGTTCTATAGAATATCTGAAATAGTAATGAGGGTTTAACTATTTTCTGTTTTGTATCTGCAGATGGCTATGCATTCTCTCAAGATGAAAATGGAATAGTTTCCCAGTCTGAAGTAATACGAGCTTATGATACCACAAAACAAAGACCTGACGAATGGTGAAGGAATACAGCTTGCAACAGAGAGCCCTTAGAATTACTTAAGCAAGACAAACTACTAGATCTTTGGTAGGGTCTGCTAGCAGGATCCAGTCACAAAGATTACAGGAAGATCCATGATGATCTTGTTTCATAAAGTTTGGATTAGTGTATTCAATAGACATAAGCACTGTGCAACTCTACTGTAACATGCCACCTCTTTACATTTTTCACAAATATTTGCTTTGTCTTTGTAAACAGGGGTGGAAAATTACCTTGTGTTTTGCCAGATCACTTATTTACGAGGCTGAATCAGTATTGTTCATATATCATATTGCTTGGGGCATCATTAATGGTCAGATTACCACTATACATAAATTATTAACATTTGTGCAGGTTCATAAATGGCTATACATTTAAAGTACAGTTGATAACAAGCCTTTGATTTCGACAAGTGCTGACTAACCAACATTTTAATGGTGTTAACTCACCTTATTAAGCAAGATTTCAAACCAAGGTGTTTGTGTCAAACTAGCCTAAAAATATGTTTGCCAAAGAAGTTCCATAATTGCAGTTCTCAAGAATCTCCAGTAGTCATTTGCAGAGATATTTAAAAGGAAATTAATTTAAAGTCCTGATGTCAGAAATGCATGCTTGATTCTCCATACTTGATAAAAATACAGCATAATGAGCCTAATTAGAGTTGCCTTTATGGCACTTGCTTTCAGATCTGTGAAATTTTGCATCTTTGGTCTGATACAAGCTTTTTATTTTTTATTGTTTAATACAGCTGCCACTTTTTAGTATGGTACTCATATTTCCAAGTTTTGTTTAAATTACAAACAAAATGAAAATTGCTGTCTTACCTTTCTTCATCACAATTTTAGCCATTTTTGCAATGCTTGTGCTTTATATGCGCATCTGGTCACAATTTGATCAGAAAAGTTTGTCCTAATTCATAAAGACAGATTAGCTATTTATGGGCTTTTATTCTAAAGTTATCTAGAACATGACTTGTTAAAGCAATGTATGCCTTTTAGCTCTGTGTGGTGTGTACTCTTCCATTTGCACCAGAGCCACTTCCTACTATGCGCTCAAATATAGTGAAGTAGTTCTTTACAGCTTATTTGTCACTAGCAAACCTCCATACTTTCAGCTTTTAACAAAAATGGAGGGAAAATGCACGAAAGAAAACAAAATTTTCCACAATTTGCTCAACTCAGCAGTGTAAAAGTTGCACTTCTCACCAAGAGTACACTGTAATAAGAAATTTTAAAAAATTAATTACATTTGGTATGTCTCCGCCCAATATTAAATGATGGCCTAACTTCAGATGTTACGTTTATTTGTGACAATGGCACAATCAGAGTCCAATTTAACTTTTTTTTAAAGTTTGTCTGTTTTAATACTGACCTAAAGTCCACTATAATAATTTAATTTTAATTTTATTTTATATGGAGAAAATGCTTCTTAATTTTTAAATTTTTCAGACTGTTAGGCTAAGTAAAATAGATACAGTTTTTCTTTGAACGTCAGTTGTCTGAGAATGGAACAGAAATTTTCCCATTCTCCTTTCAGGTTATTAAGAACTTCATTCTTATCACTTTTTGTCCTCAAAGTTTCCAATGTAGATTGTAAATAACAAGCAGTATATCTCTTCAGCTATTCCATATCCTACCAATAATTTCTTGACTATTCGTATACTTATTAAGATTAAAACTTTGTCCCCTGGCCTTTCAGCACTATGCAGGCTCCACATCTCACTTCACTACACTGCACAACTTCCTGACCTCTCATTTTGAGAAAATATACATCAAAGCCCCAGCAAGGAAGACACCATATGAAAGTACATACTTAGGAGGACAAATTAATGGAACGGCCCTCCACATTTCATATGTATGTTATGCATTCTCTTCCTCTCCCTTTCCTTGAGTGATCTTTAAACAAGAGAACACAGAAGAAACAGGGACAAGGAAAACGTATTCTACTAGAAACAGCACTGTTAGTCAGTCATGCAGAAAAGAGCTGCCTTCAGAAAAGCCATTTCAGGCATAGATAAATAGATGGATCAATATGGGAGGGCCATATCACTTGACCTAAGGCAAGAAAAAAAATTGGGGGCATGCCGCTTTCTTAAAATATGGATCTCTATTTTTGACATCCATCAGAGAATGACTTATTTCAACAAATTTCTTAAATGACGTTCCTCAGTGACTTAACTAATATAAAACAATTCAGTCCCTGCTTGTTTTTAAAAGTAAATGCATTTTTAAAAATCCTTTTCAGTTGTAAAAGGCATAAATATTGATTTGGCAGAAATTGTGCAAAGCAAAGAAATGTAGTGTA
This sequence comes from Chelonoidis abingdonii, assembly GCF_003597395.2. Lineage (NCBI taxonomy): Eukaryota > Metazoa > Chordata > Testudines > Testudinidae > Chelonoidis > Chelonoidis abingdonii. The sequence goes on from NC_133773.1 coordinate 98,821,135, forward strand.
AACCATTGTATTGTGATGAAATTTACAAGCAGCTTCACTTATCCTGGGTTTACCTTCCTATAAAATAAAGCATGCTATATTTACAAGACTTCAGACAACTAAGATGCCCAGCTACCTACAGCTGATGACACAAATGACACACAGGTTAGTCCCATTCCACTTTTCTTTATTGCTAAGAAGGTAGAGGGCTATTAGCACATCTTGTTGAGACCCTGGACTCATATTGGAATTCTGGCTAGTAATGTTGCATCATGTTATATATTGCTCTATTTCCAAAGCAGATGTAAGTTCATCACCATGTGTGTCATCCTTGTGTGATTTTACACATTTTAATTTTAAGTAGTGCCCCACAAAATGTATTTTGAGTTTGAGTTTGTATATGTACTTTTATTCCCCAGTTGTAAGTCTGTTTTGGATATATTTTTACACATACTAGATGTTGCTTATTGTCATATGGTAATCAATTGTGAGATAATAGTCCTGCTTAGCAAGTTAGTAAAAAAATGCTTTTTTACTGCTTATACACTTCCACTTCAAAATATAAGACCACCTCAGCAAAATGTGCCTGTGTAAAACAGATTTTTTTTAAAAAAAATTAGTTCAGGTATACAATACACAGTTTATTTGCACATTGTTAAAATGTACAGAAAGATAGTATATTATTTATTTAGTATACCATGTGTTTGTTTATTTGAGCCATTGATTATGCAGGTATTTATTTTAATGAAAAAAATAGTTTAGTCAAATTACAATAGCTAATAATAATACATTTATTCTGATCACTTAAACCTTTAGTCTTGTGTGAATAAAGTCCAATACGGAATTCACATGGTAATTTGCAGTCTGCCTTATGTGCACTGCATGACAATTACAAACTATCATTAAAAAATGTTTCTTCAATTAAGCCAAAACAATACCAGTCAGAAATCAATTGATCTTGTGTGCATATTGTTATTTTAATTACTTATAAGAATGCAACAGTTATTCAAAAGGTTAATTAATTGTTAAGAAATTTAATTAAGCTTAATCATCATTTGCATTTGGACTTTCTTTTGCCATTTCCTGATTTTAGGCTTATATGTGGAAAGCAGCCTCAATAGATTTATAATAAATCATCTTTCTATTTGTGTAAAAATGACAGAGAAAATATTTTGAGACAGTAACAGATAGCTAAAGATTCCTATAAACTCCATAAAAATCCACAATACCACAAAAAAATTTTTACAAAATGTCACAAGGATCTCTCTTTGTTGCCTTAACCTTGAATTAGAATGTACATTAAATTGAAGGAAGGGAAAATAGTGTATTCCTATTTTTTTTATCTTGATTTATACTGTATAAAAGCAGCTGTAATTTTGATGAGTTAATCATCCTGTCTGCATGAATTAATATTTTAAAGTTTTCTGAGCTAACATAGTTGTTGCAGTTGTCATTTTTCTGCCTTCATTTACAGAGTCACAATATAATGTATCCAGAAGTTAATGACCTGGAAGTTAATTAAGTGGTCAGTTCAATTTTGTTAGTACTGGGTATATTCTTTCCTAGCAAAACTCAACAAATGTTGTCCGATACATCTTCGTTAAACAAGGAATATTTTAGCATTCCAAAAACTTGTGCCTGATCCTGCAAACCCTTTCTCCCATTGGCTTCAGTAGTTATATGAATAAAGACTACTTGTGTGAGTAAGAATTTGCAAGATTGGGCCCTTTGTTTTTTATGTATTTTGAATTAAACATAAGTTTTTTCATACATGCAACAATTAGTAATTGCAAAGCTGTGATCAGAACATCTAAAGCTAAAATCATGTTTTAGTGTTTCTTTATTCTAGACTAGAAGCCATAAATGCATTAATACTGTTTTTCTCGTTTGACTTGATTTTTCATTAAGTATTTCAGTGTTTCAAAAGTATAAACTGCTGTGAAAGGCAGCTACTATGTCAAAGCAAAGTTTGCATTCAAGGTAAGGTAGGATTTTCCAGCTCCACTGAACCATTACGCTGAAACTGTTGTGGAAATTGTGAAGCTGCATGAATGGAGAGTTTTTGACTCAGTGTTTATGGTAGTTTTTCTCAGGTTTAGTTTTAACTGGACATTAAATGCCCTGTGTGTTTTATTAAATTTTAGTAACGCTTTCAGTTCTATGCAGTGTTACATGTCATTGGCATTTTGTGAATGTGCATGTTCTGAACTGCAAATTTTTAATGTTTTGTCTTTTAATTGTTATTAAAAAATTGAATAAACTTTGCCATTAAATAAAAATAACTTTGAAAGTTTTGGTTGCAAGTGCTACAAGTTAAGTTCAAAGCAAAACTTTTTCACACTTCATTATTTCTATTTTAATCAATTGAAATGAGGCATACTGGAAATAAAATAGCTTTCAGACTAGTACCCGAACACTTTTGTATTACTCTAGCAAATGGAGAAAATACTGCAGTATTTTACAACTTTTAATAAATATGATTGTTTGCAGAGGCCCACTCATGGTCCCACTGATGTCAATGAGGAGTTTGCTTTAAACATTGAAAAGGGATCATGGAGGATTGCAACTAACCCAGTGAGGCAGGGTCTGAGGATACTCATGGTAAAGAACAGGAAGAGCATCCTTTCAAACAGGAAAGCTTTTCAGTGGAAGAGCCAAGGAAGAGACTGATTAAAAGGGAGTCTTGTTTGATTTTTATGAGAGTTTGGTGTTAAAGGTCCATCATCCACTGTCACTGCCAAAAGATGTTTCTCCCTTGATGGTGTGTGTCACCTGAATAAGAGTGGGAGTATCCAAGCCAGAACTGAAATGTGGTTGTAGACAGGTATTAACGCCTTATGTACATGGAGTTAATTTCAAAAGTGACAGGGGATGTAAGTTGATAAGAAAAGAGTATTAAAGTGACAAATTATTTAAAAATGCACATATTTTGCAGTTAGTGTGCAAAATAAGTTTAACACAGGCTGATTTGGTATTCTTTCAGGGGCATATTTAGTGAGCAGATGAAACTTTCACTGAAGTCAGTGAATCCAAATCTGCGCCCTTACTACACTGTAAATACAGAATATTCCTGTTCCAGTCAACTGAGCGGCTCCAGATTTCCACAAGAGAAATTGGAAGCAGAATTTGGCCCAATATCCTTAATATTGCTGTCAAGTGATAGATACTAGCAAGAAGTATATCAAGAACTTTGCATTGTCAGGTTTATCAGTCCAATTCTGTTTTTTAGAAATAGTGAACAATCACAACTCCAGCAGAAGTCAATTGGAGCTGCAGATGCACAGCACCTCTGAAAATTAAATCCATAATGTGCATGAATCTGACAGTATTCAGTTACTAGGCTTGATTATCCTGTCACTTTTACTTATTTTAGACTGATGTCACTCCACTGAAGTTAGTGGAGTTAATTTACACTAGTAAAAGTGGAAGAAGACTCAAGCCCACTGTGCTCACAATGCTGATTAATCTAAATTGCAGCATTGCACTGTATAAACATATATTAACCTAATTCATTTCATGCAATTTGTTCAACGTACACCACCTAACCCCTTCAAAACAAACATCATAACTGGTCATTGAAACTACATCATAGACCTGGATGTAATTTACCTTTTATCTCTAATAAATGTATCTGATGAAGTGGGTATTCACCTATGAAAGCTTATGCTCCAATACGTCTGTTAGTCTATAAGGTACCATAGGACTCATCCAGACTAACATGGCTACCCCTCTGATACTATAATAGTTTAGGAGATTATTACAGTTTATGGATTTTTTTAGCATCCATATTGCCATAGCTATAGTTCTTCCTCTTCATTGGGAATGAAATTCACCATTCCTACACATAGCCCAAATAAATCAGATTTCGTACTGGAGAGTCTACAGAGATAGGAGAAATTCAACCTTTAAATCATAAGCAGGCTGTGATCATTATTTGAATCCATGGACTTGAATAGTGTCTCATTGCCCACACTAGGATTTTGTCACTAGCTCCACATAAATATGGATACAATAATCCAAGGACCTCTTTCCAGGCTTCCCACCTCATGTGGCATACAGGTTATTCAAAGGCCCATCTGCACAGCTGCTTCATCCACACCTCTATTTTGTCAAGGTCTAAAGGTCCCATCAAGATTCCAAGAACCTGATCCCAATCCTATATTAAAATACTCACGTGCATGAAGCTGAGCAAGTGCTTTACAGAATTAGGGCCAGAGTGTTTGACATCTTGCAGAATCGTGCCCTACGGTCAGATTTTGTGGCATAGGTGTCCTTTACTCACATTAGCTAATACTTAAACAATGAAACTACCTGTGTGAGTAAGATCAGCGTTACTAAAAGTTGCCAACTCTGTCCCTATGTTATTAATGCATTCATGGATTCATACTTTAAAGTCAGAAGGGACCATTATGATCATCTAGTCTGACATCCTGCATAACATAGGCCACAGAATTTTATCAAATCTGTGACTTGTAGTTGCAATGCAGCATACTTTAAGACAGAATCCACCACATCCCCTAAATAAGTCATTCCAGTGGTTAATTGCCTTCACTGTTTTACCCTTTTTCCTAGTCTGAATTCATCCAATTCTCAGCTTCCACTCACTGGATCGTGTTATGCTTTGTTTGCTAAATCCTCTCCTCATGGATGTACTTGTAGACCCCTATCACGTCTCCTCTGATCCATCTCTCTCTCTGACATGGTAGTGCCACTCTTAATAGTTGTGTGAACAGATCTTACAGGCTGCTTCCAAACAATGACAGAGTTAATTTACTATATAAACTCTTGGGTAATTTTTTCCAGAAAATATTTAATACTTTCTTTAAGGACCTAGTCTTGTATGCCTTTGTCATAAACAGATAGCTAAGGGTTAACAAAACAGGGACCTGGGACACCTGACCAGAGGACCAATCAGGAGACAAGATACTTTCAACCCTAGGTGGAGGGAAGTTTGGGTGTGGGTCCTTTGTTCTGTGTGTGTGTTCTTCTCTCGGGGGGTCTGAGAGAGACCAGACATTACTACAGGCTCTCTAAGGTTCTGTTCAAATAGTAAGTAGAGCATGGCATTACATTTTAATTGTTTACTCTATTTGCAAGTGAGTGGATCGGCTGGGTTAACTTTGTATGATGTTGTAGCTGTGAATTTATGTTGATTGATTCATCTTAAGTTACAGCATGAGATAATCTTTACTTTTCCTTTTTTATAAAGATTTCTTTTAGGAACCGATGTTTTTTTTTCCTTTTATTAGATAATACCACCAGGACTGGTAGGGAGATAGAGTCTTCTCTGTTTTCTTGAAGCTGTTTGCCTTTGTCAGGGAGGGAAGGGAATGCTCCCTGTATATGGTGATTTAAAAGAGTTTGGATAGTACTCACTAGGATAGCCCAGGGAGGGAAAGTCTGGGAGGCGGAAAGAAGGGGGAATGGTTTATTTCTCCTTGTGTTAAGAATCCAAGGGATTTGGGTTCTTGGGGTCCCCAGGGAAGGTTGGGGAGATCAGAGTGCCCCAAAACACTATATTTTCGGGTGGTGGCAGTGCTATCAGATCTAAGCTGGTAATTAAGCTTAGAGGAATTCATGCAGGTACCCAAATTTTGGACGCTAAGGTTCAGATTTGGGAATTATACCTTATGACAGCCTTATTCAAACAAAACTCCTGTTGAAGTCAGAATCAGGCCTTACAGGGCATTAACAGAGATGTGCAAAATTCTACCTGCCCCTTCCTGGAGAGAAGTAATTTTTTTTCTCTTTGATAAGCGAATACAATGTGTTAATTTTTTCATAATCATCATGCTAAGGGTTGGGCAAATAGACTTTTTTTAACTAGACTGGTAAATTTCATAGCAATTTTACAAGGATGTGAAATAAAGTTTTAAACTATTTTTAAATGTATCCATTATTGTATTATGATTTTAGGTGTGAATGGAAGTCAAAGTCCATACATTTTCAATATTAGCTGCATATTAGATTTAAAATGTCAAATGTATAGAATCAAGAGAATCTTCTTCCTCTTGCTTATACAGTTCTACTGCTACTACATTTCTAGTAGAAATGGCTATTGACACTTCATGTCGACAATGCAATGAAAAAATATATGAAAAGATTATGAAAAAATACAATTGGAAAACTAGAATATAAAGTAAAAAATGAAATACCTGACCATTTATTTTTAAAGAACAAAATTCCACTTAAATCTTGAGGAAAAATTAATGAAATTCAGAAAGATCCCTAGTCTGCTCCCATTGAAGTCAATCCCGTTGGCTTGAATGAGAGCAGAATCTGACAGAAGTGTATGGTAAGCAGCCACAGAAAGCAAACTTTTCTGGAGAAATGGCCCACATTTTTAATGTAAAAAAGATGGACATCATTTTAACTAAATTCCTTAATTTTATACTAATTTAAATACGCTTTTGATAATTAAACTTGCCCTAATGCCTGTGTAACGGAACCATCTATTATAATAAAATATTTCAAGAATACCTAGCACATCAGCAGATCTGGTTTGGTAAGATAAGCAAGTTCAGTGTAGCGATACAGGAAACCCAAACAGACAGAATGGCTTTATCTGTGTATAGAACTACATGAAAGATAGAGGCCCTGACTGGACTTATTTTTCGTTTCCCTTGATTTGTTATTGTGTTAACGTTCGGGGTTGGGTTGGTTTGTTTTGGTTTATATTGGTTGGTTGGTTATTTTTGGAAGGGAACAGAGGAAGAAACCTAGTCCTATAATGGGATATTGTAAATTCAAGCAGTGTAGTAAACAATTTAATATAATGATCTTTATTTTTATATACACTTTAAATTCATCAGTTATGTTAATCTGACTAGTTAACTGCATATTCAACACTGTTATAAACTATATTAAATCTGCAGCATCACAGATGTATGGATGTAAAATAGTTTGCAAAAGAACAAAATTTACTACTACTTTTAATGTATAGAAAACAAAATACAAATGTATTGACACTGTAACCAAATGAACATTGCTTAATAGGCTCATGGTTTGTGAGTGGCATTCTGTAGAGAATTACAACCAAAAATTAAAATTTCAACCAGTTTGACATAAAACAATTCAATATGACTACTAAATAATTAATGTTGTCAATGCTGTACATACATTTTAAATTACGAATTTGTCTTTACATTTTATACATTACTAATTTTACAAATAGAACTTGGAGACCACTTTGTCCAATTTGTATTTATATACATGTTGCTGAACAAAATGCTTACAACAAATTCTCCTTTAATAAAAATGCTTTGAAGTAATAATGTTTTTAGGATTTTACATAAATGATCTCTATTGTGCACGTTGTACTTTTTCCATATATAATAATCTGAATGCTGGGAGACTGGGCATGTTTTAAAGTAAACTTAAACAGTATTAAAATATTTGGCCCTATCTTTCTAATACTTTACTTTCAAAAGTAAATTTTATGCTCCCTAATCTCAGTTATATTATGTGCACTTAAAAAAAAAAAGTGATTCTGGTATCTATAATCATGGACAATTCTCCACACTCCCCATTTTTATACCTTTCTTCCGTCAACCCCAGGTCAGGATCCTGCGACCCTTACTCACCTGAGCAGTATTATTGGAGTAAGTGGGACTATTCTGGTGAGTAAACGATTGTTCAGGAGTTGCAGAATCAGGTCCCTGGTTTGTTATAACAGAGTTAATATCATTTGGACTTCAAAAGTAATTGATAACTCTTCTAGCTATGTTATTAATAATTTTATCCCAAATTGGTCTTCTACATCTCTCTGCAGAAATTCTGCACAAATTAGAATAAATTATCAAAAGGTCACTTTTTGAGAGGAATAAATGTTTAAAATGTTTCATGATCTATATGCAGTTGTGACCCAAGTACAAAGAAACTGTAAGTATTTGTACCAGTTTCTACACAATCTTGCACTTTTAAATGGGCAACTCCCCCATTCACATGGTTTTGAGTTTCATAACTACAGAACATATTAACGTGAAATATACCCTGCAGCAGGATACCGCCTATGGCTATATTACTTTTGAAAACTCCTAGCTAAAATCTGGGCAGCTCCTCTCGGTTAGGGAAGGTTCTGGTTGGAGAGGATAGGCAAAATAGGGTGATGACACCAAAAATCCAGCTGGCTGAGTTAGGTGGATAGAATGGCCTGTTTGTAAGCAGTCCGGTGTGTAAGGTGAAGGTGGAGATGCCACTAAACACCCAGATTCTGCTCTGGTGAAAGAGAACCTGCGAATGGAGCCTCCAGTAGAACTCGAACTGGTTGCAGTACTGGACTGTCTGGACGGTGTCCGGAGGCTAGTGGAGGTCAGGATCATTGGAAGAGTCTCGATCTGATAGCTTCGAAGAGAGAATCGTATTGGCTGCTGTGATGTTTGTTTAGGTCTTAAACACGTGCAACAATAAACAGCTACCAACGAACCCACAATAATGAAGGCGATGAATATGGATCCAACAATAAGGAAAGGAACGTAGATCGGCTCTGAATTAAAAAAAAAAAAAGTACATTTTAACACTCCAAAATAGCTCGTCTATTTAACTCTGCCGTTTTCAAATTCCCTCATTATTCTTAAACTCTCATCAACTACCGCGCTTGTTAAAAGGTGCTCCTTTCACGTATTACAGATAAACTGTGAACTGCATGCCAGCGGTAAGTATGATCTGATACTAAGTAACAACTTCACTGATCGTGCAATAAGCTGCATTTGATTTTTAATTAGCCTTTAATTCCTACATGCAAAAATTAAAAGTCTTTGCTGCTGACAATTTTAATAGACTAATTCCTAGTGTTACTATTTAGATCAGTATCGGAATGCTGAATGGTTAGTCCGCATGGTCCTGTTTGCTGCACGGGTATAGTTTTCAGTGGTCGGTTTGGTTTTCCCTTTGTTCAGGAATCATGCTCCACTTTTCCAACAAGTTTTTTCGGAAATTTACTCACTGCTGCAAATTATAACTGCCTGAACCTATGGCCTAACTCTTCAAAAGCTCCAGTCCCTTTTTAGGGGGCAAGTAACTTCAGAGTGAACGATTTTCAGCCAAATATCTTTAAACGCTGTTGCTGGATTACTTGTATGCTTTTATATATATTCCTGGAACCCCAGTCTGATTCTTTTTACAGTTAAAGTTAGTCACGTCTGGAAAGGAAAAAATAAAACGGCCACGGATATGGCTTTCCAGCTGCTCCTTCACTGCACGGTAACTAGCTCTTTAATATAAACTCGCCTTTTCGTTTGATGGGATTTAAATGGTTGGGCCACTCCTAAGCTGCGGGGGTGATTAAACCAGACCCGTAGTGCCAGCACGTGGGGGCTACTTCGCCACCGATCTGAACGGTTCTGAGGCGCTCTTCGGACGCCGCCGGCCGGGGAGCCGGTTTCAGTCGGCTGAAGGCCGTGGGTTTTATCCTCGCTCAGGATGCTCCAGCCTCACCGTTGACTAGTTACGAGGTATTAAACTACCCCGCCTTTGCGCGTCCTCCGCGCGGCCAAGGACCCGGTAACGCGGGTTCCCGTTTGGCTGCTCAAGAGCCCCAGTAGCGCCACTGGCTTAGCCCCGAGCGTGCTTCCCGGCCCTGGCTCTGGGGACGTGCGTGGCCGGGACTGCGCCAGACGGCGGCCCCATGGCGCTACCGCAAGAGCCCACCCAGCGGCGGGGAGTGGGCGGCGGGTGGCCCAGGCCGCTGCTGGGCAGGGCGGCGGTCTGCCCCTGCCTGGCACTAGCGCCGCAGGGAGCCCCAGACCCCGCCGCGCCGTCAGGGGGGAGCCGGACTCAGCCCCGTGCCAGTGTCGCCCTTCACCTGCCGCCGCCGCATCCCCGGCCGCCCGGTGCCTCGCTCGCTTCCCAGGGAAGTTGGCGGAAACTTTCTGTGTCCGCCCGGCCGCGTGTGAGCAGGCGGCCCACAGCAGCGGGAAGCTGGGGCGGGAGGGGACCGGGACCGCACTCCGCAGCGACCGGCCGCGCCTCACCGCCCGCGAGCCGCCTCAGGCNTAAGCTTAGAGGAATTCATGCAGGTACCCAAATTTTGGACGCTAAGGTTCAGATTTGGGAATTATACCTTATGACAGCCTTATTCAAACAAAACTCCTGTTGAAGTCAGAATCAGGCCTTACAGGGCATTAACAGAGATGTGCAAAATTCTACCTGCCCCTTCCTGGAGAGAAGTAATTTTTTTTCTCTTTGATAAGCGAATACAATGTGTTAATTTTTTCATAATCATCATGCTAAGGGTTGGGCAAATAGACTTTTTTTAACTAGACTGGTAAATTTCATAGCAATTTTACAAGGATGTGAAATAAAGTTTTAAACTATTTTTAAATGTATCCATTATTGTATTATGATTTTAGGTGTGAATGGAAGTCAAAGTCCATACATTTTCAATATTAGCTGCATATTAGATTTAAAATGTCAAATGTATAGAATCAAGAGAATCTTCTTCCTCTTGCTTATACAGTTCTACTGCTACTACATTTCTAGTAGAAATGGCTATTGACACTTCATGTCGACAATGCAATGAAAAAATATATGAAAAGATTATGAAAAAATACAATTGGAAAACTAGAATATAAAGTAAAAAATGAAATACCTGACCATTTATTTTTAAAGAACAAAATTCCACTTAAATCTTGAGGAAAAATTAATGAAATTCAGAAAGATCCCTAGTCTGCTCCCATTGAAGTCAATCCCGTTGGCTTGAATGAGAGCAGAATCTGACAGAAGTGTATGGTAAGCAGCCACAGAAAGCAAACTTTTCTGGAGAAATGGCCCACATTTTTAATGTAAAAAAGATGGACATCATTTTAACTAAATTCCTTAATTTTATACTAATTTAAATATGCTTTTGATAATTAAACTTGCCCTAATGCCTGTGTAACTGAACCATCTATTATAATAAAATATTTCAAGAATACCTAGCACATCAGCAGATCTGGTTTGGTAAGATAAGCAAGTTCAGTGTAGCGATACAGGAAACCCAAACAGACAGAATGGCTTTATCTGTGTATAGAACTACATGAAAGATAGAGGCCCTGACTGGACTTATTTTTCGTTTCCCTTGATTTGTTATTGTGTTAACGTTCGGGGTTGGGTTGGTTTGTTTTGGTTTATATTGGTTGGTTGGTTATTTTTGGAAGGGAACAGAGGAAGAAACCTAGTCCTATAATGGGATATTGTAAATTCAAGCAGTGTAGTAAACAATTTAATATAATGATCTTTATTTTTATATACACTTTAAATTCATCAGTTATGTTAATCTGACTAGTTAACTGCATATTCAACACTGTTATAAACTATATTAAATCTGCAGCATCACAGATGTATGGATGTAAAATAGTTTGCAAAAGAACAAAATTTACTACTACTTTTAATGTATAGAAAACAAAATACAAATGTATTGACACTGTAACCAAATGAACATTGCTTAATAGGCTCATGGTTTGTGAGTGGCATTCTGTAGAGAATTACAACCAAAAATTAAAATTTCAACCAGTTTGACATAAAACAATTCAATATGACTACTAAATAATTAATGTTGTCAATGCTGTACATACATTTTAAATTACGAATTTGTCTTTACATTTTATACATTACTAATTTTACAAATAGAACTTGGAGACCACTTTGTCCAATTTGTATTTATATACATGTTGCTGAACAAAATGCTTACAACAAATTCTCCTTTAATAAAAATGCTTTGAAGTAATAATGTTTTTAGGATTTTACATAAATGATCTCTATTGTGCACGTTGTACTTTTTCCATATATAATAATCTGAATGCTGGGAGACTGGGCATGTTTTAAAGTAAACTTAAACAGTATTAAAATATTTGGCCCTATCTTTCTAATACTTTACTTTCAAAAGTAAATTTTATGCTCCCTAATCTCAGTTATATTATGTGCACTTAAAAAAAAAAAGTGATTCTGGTATCTATAATCATGGACAATTCTCCACACTCCCCATTTTTATACCTTTCTTCCGTCAACCCCAGGTCAGGATCCTGCGACCCTTACTCACCTGAGCAGTATTATTGGAGTAAGTGGGACTATTCTGGTGAGTAAACGATTGTTCAGGAGTTGCAGAATCAGGTCCCTGGTTTGTTATAACAGAGTTAATATCATTTGGACTTCAAAAGTAATTGATAACTCTTCTAGCTATGTTATTAATAATTTTATCCCAAATTGGTCTTCTACATCTCTCTGCAGAAATTCTGCACAAATTAGAATAAATTATCAAAAGGTCACTTTTTGAGAGGAATAAATGTTTAAAATGTTTCATGATCTATATGCAGTTGTGACCCAAGTACAAAGAAACTGTAAGTATTTGTACCAGTTTCTACACAATCTTGCACTTTTAAATGGGCAACTCCCCCATTCACATGGTTTTGAGTTTCATAACTACAGAACATATTAACGTGAAATATACCCTGCAGCAGGATACCGCCTATGGCTATATTACTTTTGAAAACTCCTAGCTAAAATCTGGGCAGCTCCTCTCGGTTAGGGAAGGTTCTGGTTGGAGAGGATAGGCAAAATAGGGTGATGACACCAAAAATCCAGCTGGCTGAGTTAGGTGGATAGAATGGCCTGTTTGTAAGCAGTCCGGTGTGTAAGGTGAAGGTGGAGATGCCACTAAACACCCAGATTCTGCTCTGGTGAAAGAGAACCTGCGAATGGAGCCTCCAGTAGAACTCGAACTGGTTGCAGTACTGGACTGTCTGGACGGTGTCCGGAGGCTAGTGGAGGTCAGGATCATTGGAAGAGTCTCGATCTGATAGCTTCGAAGAGAGAATCGTATTGGCTGCTGTGATGTTTGTTTAGGTCTTAAACACGTGCAACAATAAACAGCTACCAACGAACCCACAATAATGAAGGCGATGAATATGGATCCAACAATAAGGAAAGGAACGTAGATCGGCTCTGAATTAAAAAAAAAAAAAAGTACATTTTAACACTCCAAAATAGCTCGTCTATTTAACTCTGCCGTTTTCAAATTCCCTCATTATTCTTAAACTCTCATCAACTACCGCGCTTGTTAAAAGGTGCTCCTTTCACGTATTACAGATAAACTGTGAACTGCATGCCAGCGGTAAGTATGATCTGATACTAAGTAACAACTTCACTGATCGTGCAATAAGCTGCATTTGATTTTTAATTAGCCTTTAATTCCTACATGCAAAAATTAAAAGTCTTTGCTGCTGACAATTTTAATAGACTAATTCCTAGTGTTACTATTTAGATCAGTATCGGAATGCTGAATGGTTAGTCCGCATGGTCCTGTTTGCTGCACGGGTATAGTTTTCAGTGGTCGGTTTGGTTTTCCCTTTGTTCAGGAATCATGCTCCACTTTTCCAACAAGTTTTTTCGGAAATTTACTCACTGCTGCAAATTATAACTGCCTGAACCTATGGCCTAACTCTTCAAAAGCTCCAGTCCCTTTTTAGGGGGCAAGTAACTTCAGAGTGAACGATTTTCAGCCAAATATCTTTAAACGCTGTTGCTGGATTACTTGTATGCTTTTATATATATTCCTGGAACCCCAGTCTGATTCTTTTTACAGTTAAAGTTAGTCACGTCTGGAAAGGAAAAAATAAAACGGCCACGGATATGGCTTTCCAGCTGCTCCTTCACTGCACGGTAACTAGCTCTTTAATATAAACTCGCCTTTTCGTTTGATGGGATTTAAATGGTTGGGCCACTCCTAAGCTGCGGGGGTGATTAAACCAGACCCGTAGTGCCAGCACGTGGGGGCTACTTCGCCACCGATCTGAACGGTTCTGAGGCGCTCTTCGGACGCCGCCGGCCGGGGAGCCGGTTTCAGTCGGCTGAAGGCCGTGGGTTTTATCCTCGCTCAGGATGCTCCAGCCTCACCGTTGACTAGTTACGAGGTATTAAACTACCCCGCCTTTGCGCGTCCTCCGCGCGGCCAAGGACCCGGTAACGCGGGTTCCCGTTTGGCTGCTCAAGAGCCCCAGTAGCGCCACTGGCTTAGCCCCGAGCGTGCTTCCCGGCCCTGGCTCTGGGGACGTGCGTGGCCGGGACTGCGCCAGACGGCGGCCCCATGGCGCTACCGCAAGAGCCCACCCAGCGGCGGGGAGTGGGCGGCGGGTGGCCCAGGCCGCTGCTGGGCAGGGCGGCGGTCTGCCCCTGCCTGGCACTAGCGCCGCGCTAAGAGGCGCCAGATCCCCGGCGCGCCGGGTGTAGGGGCGGAGCCGGACTCGCCTCGTGCCAGTTGTCCCTTCACTCCGCCGCCCGCGCATCCCCCCGCCCCGGGTGCCACAGACTTTCCGCTCAGCCTTCCGTCCCCCCCTCCCAGACCGGAAGTTGGCGGAAAACTTCTGTGTCCCGCCGGCCGGCGGTGAGCGAGGCGGCCCCACTCAGCAAGCGGCGGAATGACTGAAGGCGGGAGGGGACCTGCGGTGACGGCACTACCGCAAGCGACCGAGCCGCAGCCTCCACCGCCACGCGAGCCGCCTAAGGCTCTAAGCGCGCCCAGGAGGGGAGACTTGGGTCCAGCTGCCGTCTCCAGGCTCGGGCCTCGCGCTGTCCTTCATGCCGCAGCACTGGAGCGTCACGGCCACCGAGGCAGTTCAGAGGAAACCTCGGCGTGCGGTGGTGCGGGCCAGAGCAACTCGAGGCGTGCTTACCGGCTGTTCAGGCTGTACTGGGGCTGGAGCGGCTCGCGGTCGTCGTTAGGTGGCAGCCGCCTGCTCGCAGCCGGCCCCAGGAGGTGGCCAAGCAGGAGAGCGCAGGGGCTGTAACGTCGTAAACCGCAGCAGATGAGTTGGCAGCTCACGGGCGTGAGGTTCGAAGTCCTCCGGGCACTGGAAACCCTCGTGAAGCGGGCCGTGCCGGCACAGCGTGCATACTCTGCCCGGCGCGGGCGTGGGGCGGACGCGCCTCCACCCAGGAAGCCCAGACAGTCGTGCAGCCAGCACCCGGTATCATGGCGACGGTCCGGGGCCGCCGGGTCCGGCGCAGACCATGCTCGGCGCCGCTAGCCCGCCTCACGGGCCGCGGCAGCGACTTCTCTAGCGCACATCCAGGCGCGCCGCGGGCGAGACTAGCGGGGCTGCCCCCGCCGGCAGCGCTGGACTCGCGCTCGGGCTGCTGCTGCTCCGCTCCCGCCCGGCTCATAGCGGCCCCCGGCGCACCGCGCCCATGGGGGGCCGGGGGAGGCAGCTCTTCTGAGCGCAGCCCTCCCTTGCTGGGGGAGGACGCTGAGCTCCCGGTCACTGCTCGCCCCTCAGCCCTGACTGTCTGGGGGAGCAGCTGGAGCCGCGCGCAGAGCCCCTACTGCCTGCGACTTCTCTAGACCCCCTCCCCCCTTCCCAATTTCCCCAGCTCCCCAGGTACATGCTGTTGGCAATTTAGTCATTGGTTGGACATTTGAATTGAAACATTAATACACATTTTAAAGGCATATACAGTGTATGAGGAAATACTTGTGCCTGAGAAAGTAAAATGGGTTAGAAAAGTCTGCACAAAGACTAGCCAGGGCTGTCCGGGGGCGGGGGGTGCAAGTGGGGCAATTTGCCCCGGTCCCCACAGGGGACCCTGCTAGAATATAGTCTTCTATACAATTGCAACTTTTTTTATGGAAGGGGCCCCCGAAATTGCTTTGCCCCAGGCCCTGTCAATCCTCTAGGCAGCCCTGAGACTAGCTTCCTCATATAGCTGTTATTTATGACAACTTCAGCAGGCTTGTTTCAGCTATATTAACCTACCTAATAATTTCAAATTATTATTAATAAGCAAGGTCTGAATGAGTTCTCCCATGACAGCTAGAGATGAGCCAGCTGTGGGTGGAAAGGCTTCAGGACCAGACTGAATTTACATGAACACACCTACTCTGCTCAAATATCCAGCAGGGCAGAGCTGTGCTGCTTAAGTGAACAATTTTGCCTGGTGTTGGGTTACAAATCACTTAAGTATTAAATGTGGGGGATCATTAAATGTTGTTATTCCCTCAGTGCTTAATTTGTGCAAGGGCTTGCCAGGGCTCGGTCCCAGCACCTCTAGGCTTGGCAGTGCATACCCCTGGGACCTCTGGGCTTGTCACATCAGTTACAAAAGTAACAAACGTGCTTGAGCCCCAGCACCTCTTTCATTACAAATTAAGCACTAGTCATCCTCAGCTGAACTGCCCTTGCTAAGCAGGAGGTTTGGATGCCATATCCTAGTTTAGAGAGAGAGGGTGCGGTACAGGTGTTTTGCTTGGTGGTGTGAGATCTGCCTAAGAGTCACAGGCACTATTTGACTTGCCTCTCTGTCCTGTTTAGAGAGAGAGCTGATTAGGCTTCATAAAGAGTCTTTTGGTTTGTTAAATGGTCACTAGAGCTGAAATCACTGGTAATCAGGTCTAAGTGCTTAGACCTGCTGTGGGACAGTGATACTGTGGAAGAGACAGCCTAGCCTGCACTAGCAGCAAGGTTCCCTCACTGAGAGCTGGGTGGAACCTCGAGAGACTGACTGGCAGTTGTCACAGTGGCAGGTGGCAGCAGAAGGTGAAGGTACAGGGACATTGAGGATGAAGTGGTAGAGTGAATGGTGGCACGACAAACAACAGTGGCCAGAGCATTGGACTATGTTTTAGTGACTATGCTCCAGAATGCTAGATCTGTGACTGGGAAACTTATATAAATATACCAGTACGTTTCCTAGTAGGCCAAGATTTTTAAAATGCATTATTTTCCAAGGTCATTATCTCACATCATTGGTATCTCAAGAGGTCATTATCTTGGGAAGTTTCTGTACTAAACTTGATTATTATAATTATTTTTTATGTAAGAATGGCCATATTGGATCAGACCAACATGCAGAAAGCCTTATAAGGCAGTCACTGTCAAAGCCAATTTTAGAAGAACTTAAACTTAATGAGGCTGTTAAGAATGCTGGAAACACAACTCAGTTTATAGAAAAAAGAACAAGGAGTACTTGTGGCACCTGAGAAACTAGCAAGCAAGAGATACCACCCACTATAAACTGGAGGCCAATTTTAAGTGCATTGTCATTTGTTAATTCTGAAGTTGGACAGAAATTAAAAGGTACAGTGACTGGAGTGAAATCCCTGCAAGCTGCATGGACACTTTTCAAAGATACCATAATAGGCCTAACTTAAATGTATACCCCAAATTAAGAAACACAGTAAAAGAACTAAAAAAGAACTACCATGGCTTAATAACCATGTAAAAGAAGCAGTGGGAGATAAAAAGGCATTTTTTAAAAAGTGGAAGTCAAATCCTAGTGAGGTAAATAGAAAGGAGCA
>NC_133773.1:98839759-98871901 GCF_003597395.2 Chelonoidis abingdonii
GAATGGAGAGGGGTAACTAGTGGTGTTCCCCAAGGGTCAGTCCTAGGACCAGTCCTATTCAATTTATTCATAAATGATCTGGAGAAAGGGGTAAAAAGTGAGATGGCAAAGTTTGCAGATGATACTAAATTGTTCAAGATAGTTAAGACCAAAGCAGACTGTGAAGAACTTCAGAAAGATCTCACAAAACTAAGTGATTGGGCAACAAAATGGCAAATGAAATTTAATGGGGATAAATGTAAAGTAATGCACATTGGGAAAAATAACCTCAACTATACATACAATATGATGGGGGCTAATTTAGCTACAACTAACCAGGAAAAAGATCTTGGCGTCATCATGGATAGTTCTCTGAAGACATCCACATAGTATGCAGCAGCAGCATGATGGGGCACAGCGGCCCCACACTGGTACAGCAGGGGTTAACCCTTACTTCTTGGCAGAGGAAGCCATGCCCCACAAGGTCTGCTGGGCATGCTCTAACTGGAGAACAGATATAAAAGCCTGCAGATCAGCTCAGTCTGGGCTGACCACCGGAGGAGAAGGACACACGCTGCCTGCTTCTGAGGAGGGAGAGCCTGCGTGTCAGGATCCAGGAGTCAGCCACGCCCAACGGGGGACCCCCTGCCCCAGATGAACTAGTATTTACGGTAGGAAGTGACCCAGGGGAACTCGAGAGACAAACAGTGTTAGAGCTGTGGGGAAGCTCGGAATATTGCAGGAGGATCCCCTCCAAGTAAGGGCAAGGAGAACTCGCCACTACCGGGGCCCTCGATTGGGGCTTGGTGTAGAGGGCAGGCCCGAGTCCCCCTACCCCCGAACCGTGATGGATCTTATATAGACTCTGGCCGCTTGTGACGGGGGTTATATGGCCTCTGGCTGCTAGGCCATGCTACCCCACTGGTAAGGGATCTTATATGGACTCTGGCCACTAGGCCATGCTACCCCGCTTGTAAGGCAGTTTATATGGACTCTGGCTGCTAAGCCGTGCTAGCTCACTTGTAAGAGGGTTTATATGGACTCTGGCCACTAGACCGCGCTATCCTGCTCTTATGGGAGGTTATATAGACTATGATTGCACTACCGTGCTAGACAGGGTTGATAGTAAGGAGGAAGGCCAAGAGGCCATCATTGACCATCCACAGGGAGGCAAACGTAAGGACTTGAGAGTGGTGAGGCACCGGCACCCGACCCCTGCCACAAAGGGGCGCTGGGATGCCCTGCCACAAAGGGGCTCTGGGATGCCCTGTCCGCCGTAGGCAGTCAAAAAAGCAAACAGGATGTTAGGAATCATAAAAAGAGGCTAGAGAATAAGATGGAGAATATCTTATTGCCTTTATAAATTCATGGTACTCCCACATCTTGAATACTGCGTGCAGATGTGATCGCCTCATCTCAAAAAAGATATATTGGCATTAGAAAAGGTTCAGAGAAGGGCAACTAAAATGATTAGGGGGTTGGAACGAGTCCCATCTAAGAAGAGATTAAAGGGGCTAGGACTTTTCAGTTGGAAAAGTGGAGACTAAGGTGGGGGGGTATGATAGAGGTATATAAAAACATGAGTGATGTGGAGAAAGTGAATAAGGAAAAGTTCTTTACTTGTTCCCATAATATAAGAACTAGAGGGCACCAAATGAAATTAATAGACAGCAAGTTTAAAACAAATAAAAGGAAATTCTTCTGCACACAACGCACAGTCAACTTGTGGAACTCCTTACCTGAGGAGTTTGTGAAGGCTAGGACTATAACAGGGTTTAAAAGAGAACTGGTTAAATTCATGGTGGTTAAGTCCATTAATGGCTATTAGCCAAGATGGGTAAGAAATGGTGTCTCTAGCCTCTGTTTGTCAGAGGGTGGTGATGGACGTCATGAGAGAGATCATTTGGTCATTACCTGTCAGGTTTACTCCCTCTGGGGCACTTGGCATTGGCCATGCTCAGTAGACAGGATACTGGGCTGAATGGACATTTGGTCTGACCCAGTTCGGCCATTCTTATGTTCTTATGGACACTGGTTTCGAACAAGACTGGCAAATGCTCTCTATCTTTCTGAAAAAAACTCAGCTGACTCTCTAGAAGAAAATGGTGCAACAGTGAAAGACTCAGCAGTTGAAAAAGTGAAGAACTCTCTCACCATATTCAAAATATGTGCATACATATCTGATGAATGCACCAACACAAATAGGCATCAAGTATTAAGTCATTGTATATGTTATCTTGATGTCCATGGTAGGTCAGTAGATGAATTCTAGATGTTTGGGTTATAGAAGACATATCAGCTGCATCTGTGACATCTTAAAAGAGTTAAATGCTTGTAAATTGAACCACAAACAGGTAGTTGCTTGTGCATTTGCTGGAGCTACAAACTTTTCTGGAAGACATAGTGGAGTACAATATTTGCCCAGAGAAAAGTGTAACCCTAATCTCTCCTATAAACACTGCAGAGGCCATCTACTCCAGCTAGCGCTAGTACAAGCTGCAGAATCTTCAGAAGACCTTAAAAAGCCATAAATTGAATGCCTTTTTTATATTCTTTTTTTCAGCAAGAGTCCAAAAGGACTGAAAGTCTTGGAAACAAATAAAAGATACACTGGGGTTGAAGTTCAAATTAGTCTAGCCTTCCCCCAGCTGTCTGTCATCCCTGGACCCTCCCTTCCTGCCCTTCCCCTGCTGCTCCTCACCCCTGCACCTGCCCAGTCCTTACCCTGCCTCCCTGATTGCCCTCATGCCTGCATCTCCCCTCCCAGCCCTTCCATACCCTGCCTGCCTGCTGCCCCCATCCCTTTACCTCCCCTTCTCCCAGTCCTTTCCCCAACCAATAGAATCATAGAAGATTAGGGTTGGAAGAGACATCAGGAGGTCATCTAGTCCAGTGCTTCCCAAAGTCGGGCCGCTGCTTGTTCAGGGAAAGCCCCTGGTGGTCCGGGTCAGTTTGTTTACCTGACACGTCCGCAGGTTTGGTCGAGCGTGGCTCCCACTGGCCACGGTTCACCACTCCAGGCCAATAGGGGCTGCAGGAAGTGGCGCGGGCCAAGGGATGTGCTGGCCACCCTTACCTCAGCCGTCACCGCTCCCTCTCCCTTCCTCTCAGCCCTCGCTCCATCTCCTCTCCTACTCCCTCCTCCTGCCCCTTTTTCACAGCCTTCACCCACTCTGTAGCCCCTACTTCCCCCTTCCCAGGCTTCATCTCCTCCCCATTTCCATTACTGCCCCTTCACTCCCAGGGCCTGCTCTCCCCTCCTGAAACCTCACCACCTCCATCTTCCCTAGTGCCCCTACCTTACACCTCTCCCCATCAGTCTGACTGGATTGCTGCAATACAAGTATAAGTAATGTAATAAGAACAACAACAAATGCCTGATCAGGCTGAATTATGAGGAATACATACTCAGTGACCAAAGCAATTTGGTCTGATGGAGGCAATTGCGCTAATGCAGAGACCCAGAATAATTAAATGCTCTGCTCATAATGTTGCTTGAGGACAGTACAAATTTGCATTGGACTGGTTGACAAAATAATGGGTTTTGTGAATTAAAAAAAAACAGAATTATCAGTGCTGAATTAATCTAAAAAATAACATGCAGCCAAAGATCTTTGCTACAAACTCCTATGATTGGGGCCTGTCCTTGTGCGAGACGATCACCACTGGGACATGTGTTCAAAACTCTGATTAAAAAACAACAGAGCTATGCTCAGGTTGAAAAAAATACATTGGCAACAGTTTTTGGTTGTGAACAGTTTTATGAGCAGAAAACAGCTGAGGTAGAAACACCCCATAAACCATAGGAAGCCATATTACAGAAGCTATTGTGCAAAACATTGCCTACACTTTATGAAATTATAATGAAATTGAAAGAAAATGTTTAAAATACAGGCCTGGATAAGGAGTTTCTTAAAGATAACGGGCTTCTAAGAGCACCTATGAAAAAAGAAAGCAAAGGAGCTGCAGGAATAGGAGTTTGAAGTTAATATGGCTCAAGCACTATCCACTTCTGAAACAAAATCTGACCTACTCAATTGGGAGATACAGAATAACCTAATCTTAACAGTTAGTTTGAAAGATTAATTCTAGCAGGAAGTCTAATAAACATCTCCATACATAAAAGTTTACTAGGACAACAGAGATGAAATTGCAGTCAATAGTGGGATTCTGTACAAAGGACATGGAGGCATAGTTGTATGTGGTATAGGTGTTGATCCCAGAATAGTAGAGAGACAAGGTGGGTGACGTCCAATAAAAGATATTACCTCATCACTTTGTCTCTCTAATGGTGGCAGAGTATCACAAAGCGTTAGGCTGGAAATTCTAAATATTATAAATGCTTGTATATAAATGCTGGAAGTCTAAATACTAAGATGGGCGAACTTGAGTGCTTGGTATTAAATGAGGATATTGTTCTAGCAGGCATTACAGAAACTTGGTGTAAAATTATATAGGAACGACAGTGTAGGTCATGCTGGTGTGAGACTGGCACTATGTGTGAAAGAAAGCACAGTCAAATATAGTAAACGTCTTAAATAACTCAAATTGCACCATAGAAGTTCTATGGATAGAAATTTCATGCTTAAACAATAAGAGTATAGCAGTAAGAATATGCTGCTGACCTCCTCACCAGGATGGTGACAATGACTTTGAAATGCTCAGGGAGATTAAAGAGACAACAAAAACAGAAAACTCAATACTAATGGAGGATTTCAAATATCTCTATTGACTGGGTACATGTCACCTCAGGCGGGATGCAGAGATAAAATTTGTCAGCACCATTACTGACTGCTTCTTGGGTACTGAAACCCAGAAAGGGAGAGGCAATTTTTGATTTAATCTTAAGTAGCCCCCAGGATCTAGTCCAAGAAGTCAATATGGCCAAACCACTCAGTAATAGCAACCATAATGTAATTAGATTTAATTTTATAGGGGGGAAAATACCAAAGAAATGGAATTTTAAAGGGGAGCTACAAAAAATGAGGAAGCTAGTTAAATGGAAATCAAAAGGAACAGTTACAAGAAAGAAATGTCTCCAAGGTACATGGAAACTTTTTAAAGGCACTATAATAGAGGCTCAAACAAAATGTACACCCCAAATAAAAAAAAACAGAATGAGGACCTGTGTTCCCTGAAGGACCACCACCTGATTAGTGCAGGTGCACACACAGGGACTTATCCACAGGGAGTGGGTGGGGTGGCAGTGGGGTGAGGGGGTGGAGTTGATGGGGGAGCTTGGGGGTGCAGGGCTGTGGCGAGGAGAAAGGACTACGAGTCCTAGCCCCAGGGCTATGGTGGACAGAGATGCGTCTCTCCCCGACCTGGGGTGGGGGGAGTCCTCTCTCCCCGCTGCAACCCTGGGTTTGGGACAACAATTCCCTCTTGTGGATTTAAACCTCCCCTAGCAGTGTTTGCCAAGCTTTTGTTGGCAAGAGGACATGTGGTTTATCTAGGGGCCTGATCCCGAAAAGTATTCCGCATGAAGCTTTTACTCATGTAAGTGGCCTCATGGAAAGAATTGGGAGAACTTCATGTCAAGTGAAAGTTTGCCTGAGCCCATGTGTTTGTAAAGTGCTGTGTAAATTTACAGAGCTATGTGTGTTTCACTGCAGTAACCGAGACATTGGAACTTTGTGTGTGTGCATGAGAATCTGAAGGTAAACTTTAATTGTCCAAGCTGATCCAGTGTAAAAATAGAAACAACATGAAGGCTGAATAGTCTGTAGGAGTTTTAAAGTGTTTTGTGTTGTTAATACAAGAGGAAGGTAGTAAGGGGAATTTTAGTGTTTTTTTTTAAAAAAAATATTTTGAGCCTTAGTGTCCTGATTTTAAAAGAAACACTTTAATTTCTAACATTGCAGTATTATATTTTACATTCAGATGAAACCTTTACATATGAAGCCTTGTCTGAACATTAAATATCTCAAGCATTTTGCATGAGAAGAAAAGATTCTTCCTATCCACAATTCCCCTTCTCTTTCCAAACTACTGCACAGTGCTGTCAGTGCTGTTGGTCTAGCTGGCTGCTGACTTTTCTCCCCAGAGGTGGCTGCTTTTCAGTGGTGCATTAATATGTATAGTTTGCGAAGCATGTACTGATCCTTGTGGAAGGAGTCAGTAGGAATGAACAGATAGGTACTGCAGACATCATCTGAAGACAGACGTTCCCTAAAACCCAGCTAGGTACTAGCAGTAGGACATTGTGAGCTCTTGGTGGGATAAGGGCTACCCTGAAAATACAGAGATGATGGTGCACATCTGCAGATTACCTCAATATTGTGCTGCACATAACAAAATTCATTCCTCACATGGATGGAAAAAATTAGAGGGAACATTGAGGACCGAAAAACAAGCCACCTTAGCTAAACAATAGAGTAAAAGAGACAGTTAGAACAAAAAGACATCCTTTAAAAATTGGAGGTCACATCCCATTAAGGAACATAACAAGGAACATAAACTCTGACAAATCAAGTGTAAAAGTATAATTAGGCAGACCAAAAAAGAATTTGAAGAGTAACTAGCTAAAGACACAAAAACTAACAGCAATTTTTTTTAAGTGCACCAGAAGCAGAAACTCTCCCAAAGAGTCAGTGGGGCCACTGGATCAGCAAGATGCTAAAGGAGCGCTCAAAGAAGACAAAGCCGTTGCAGAGAAGCTAAATTAATTCTTTGCATTTGTCTTTGCTGCAGAGGATGTCAGGGAGAATCTCACACCTGAGCCTTTCTTTTTTAGGTGACAAATCTGAGGAACTGTCCCAGATTGAGGTGTCTTTAGAGGAGGTTTTGGAAAAAATTGATAAATTATGCAGTAATAAGTCACCAGGACCAAGTAGTATTCACCCAAGAGGTCTGAAAGAACTGAAATGTGAAACTGAAGAACTACTCACTGTGGTATGTAACCTATTGCCTAAATCAGCCTTTGCACCAGATGACTGGAGAGTAACTAACATAACACCAATTATTTAAAAGAGGCTCCAGAGGTGATCCTGGAATTACAGGCTCATAAACCTAATCTCAATACTAGGCAAATTGGAAAATCCTGCCTCACTAATCTATTAAAATTCTTTGAAGGTGTCAACAAGCATGTGGACATGAGTGATCCTGTGGATATAGTGTACCTGATCCTTCAAAAACCATTTGACAAGGTCTCTCCTCAAAGGCTCTTAAGCAAAGTAAGAAGTCATGGGCTAAGAGGAAAGGCCCCTCTCATGGATCAGTATCTGGTTAAAAGATAGGAAAGAAAGGGTAGGAATAATGGTCAGTTTTCACAGTGAGAAGTGGTAGGTAGCAGGGTCCCCCAAGGATCTGTACTGGGACCGGTGCCGGTCAAAATATTCATAAATGAGCTGGAAAAGGGGGTACAGAGTAAGGTGGCAAAGTTTGCAGATGATACAAAATTACTCAAAATAGTTAAGTCCAAAGCTAACAGCAAAGAGATCTCACAAAACTGGGTGACTGGGCAACAAAATGGCAGATGAAATTCAGTGTTGATAAATGCAAAGTAATGCACATTGAAAAACATAATCCCAACTATACATATAAAATGATGGGGTCTAAATTAATTGTTACCACTCAAGAAAGAGATCTTGGAGTCATCATGGATAGTGCTCTGAAAACACTTGCTCAATGTATAGAGGCAGTCCAAAAAACTAACAGAATGTTTAGGAATCATTAGGAAAGAGAGAGAAAATGCGGCAGAAAATATCATAATGCCATTATATAAATCTGTGGTACACCCACACCTTGAATACTGCATGCAGTTATAGTCACCACATCTCAGAAAGTATATATTAGAACTGGAAAAAGTACAAAGAAGTCAACAGAAATGATTAGGGATATGCCACAGCTTCCACATTAGGAGACATTAAAAAGACTGGGTCTGTTCATCTTAGAAAAGAGACACCTAAGGGAAGATATGTAAGAGGTCTATTAAATTATGAATGATGTGGAGAAGGGTATAAGGAAGTGTTATTTACCCCTTCACCTAACACAAGAACCAGGAGTCACCCAATGAAACTAATAGGCATCAGGTTTAACACAAACCTAAGGAAGTGCTTCTTCACACAATACACAGCCAACCTATGGAACTCATTGCCAGGGGATGTTGTGAAGGCCAAAAGTATAACTGGATCCAAAAAAGAATTAGATAAGTTCATGGAGAATAGGCCCATCAATGGCTGTTAGGCAAGATGGGCAGAGACACAGCCTAATCCTTTGGATGTCTCTAAACTCCTAACTGCCTGATACTGAGAATGGGCAACAGGGGATGGATCACTTGATAATTGCGCTCTTCTGTTCATTCCCTCTGTCACATTACTGACATGAACTGGGACCATATAGATCATTGTTGCAACTAAGGTCCTGTAGTGGCACCAAATCTTGTATAAAGGGGGTCAAATAAGGTGTCTCAGACAAGGTTATGGTTTGCTGGTTATGATTATGCTATCTGTATATGTGTATCATTTCTGTAGTTGAAGTTATGAATATTGGCTCTATACTGTCTGTGTTTCAAACTTGTGCTATGCTTCTGGGTGACACTCCAGACAAATTGGTGTCAGCTCTGCCTAGCCTGCTTCATGGCCCATTAAGGACCATCAGCTATACAACTGACCCATTGAGAGAAGGCAGATGCGCCTTGTAACTCAGCAAAGTATGTAGGGACTTGCCCATGTGACTCCAAACTCTGTTTTGCTGTAATTTTCCACAGCAAGGACAAAGATGTTCTGACACCTGGAAAAGACTATAAAAGGCTGATGCCTCATCTCCATCTGCTCTTCAGTCGTGCATCATACCTCTGGAGGGACTTTGCTACACACTGAAGCTCTGAACAAAGGACTGTTGACCCATCCCAGCTGTGAATGTACTCCAGAGACTTGATTTGAACCTGCAGTTTATTCTATCACTGCTACAATCCTGAACTAAGAACTTTGCCATTACTGTATGTAATTGATTCCATTTATCCAATTCTAGCTCTCATCTATATCTTTTTCCTTTTATGAATAAACCTTTAGATTTTAGATTCTAAAGGATTGGCCACAGCATGATTTGTGGTTAAGATCTGATTTGTATATTGACCTGGGTCTAGGACTTGGTCCTTTGGAATTAGGAAAACCTTTTTTCTTTTACTGGGGTATTGGTTTTCATAACCATTTGTCCCCATAACGAGTGCCACTGGGGGTGATACAGGGAAACTGAAGTCAAGTATCAGAGGGATAGCCGTGTTAGTCTGGATCTGTAAAAATAGCAAAGAGCCCTGTGGCACCTTATAGACTAACAGACATATTGGAGCATGAGCTTTCGTGGGTGAATACCCATTTCGTCGGATGCATGGGAAACTGGAGGGTCTAAGGGACTTGCTTGTGTGACTTGTGGTTAGCCAGTGGGGTGAAACCAAAGTCCTCTTAGTCTGGCTGGTTTGGTTTGCCTTAGAGGTGAAAAAACCCCAGCCTTGGACTATAACTGCCCTGTTTTAAGCAATTTGTCCTGAATTGGCACTCTCGGTTGGGTCCCACCAGAACCAGCATCGTTACACTCCCTGAAGCATTTGGCACCAGCTACTGTCAGAAGACAGGACACTGAACTAGACTGGACTATTGATCTGACCCAAGATAGCCATTTTTATGGTTTTATAATCCACATAGCCAAGATGGGTATGGGAAGTTTAAGAATAGCAGACAAGGGGATTTCTTCTGGCCATATTTGAATGCTACCTGTGACGAGGTCTCCTTACCCCGCACAGGGCCAGCGAGGCCTGACCAAATCACTGTGGGCCCAGGAGACCATGACTTCCTCACCCCTGCTGCACATGCTCCAGGTGGAAGGGACAGATAAAAGGAGGCGGCCCAGCTCACTGTGACCTGGCGGAGGATGAAGATGAAGAAGGATATGTGCTGCAAGCTCCTGAAGAGATGCCTGCCACTCTCCAAGAGGTGGGAGCTGTGGACCTGGACTGTACTGCAGATGACCAGTCGACTGTGGAGACAGATTGGGACACTGAGCTGCTCCCAGCCAAGGAGATGCCCAAGATGAGCTTTGAGGTAGGAAGTGACCCAGGGAATGTATTGGAAGCTGATATTTATTCCTATAAGTGGGAATTTCCCAGCTTCATAGGGCCCTAGATCAGAACCGGGTGGAGTAGGGTGGGTCTGGGTTCTCCTATATCCCACCCCCGCACTTGCCACAAGGTGTGGCTACCAGAGGCTACAGGACCAGGCTAACTGGTTCCTCTACCCTGCTTAGAGACTACAGACTGATTGGTTGCTATGCTCTGCCCAGCCCAGAGGGTTAGAGCTCCAACTCCTATTACCTGCCCCAGCCAGGAGGCTCAGGGACCATAGACTTTTTGTTGTGCTCTGTTCTGCCCAGGGGCTAAAGACTGAGTGTTCACTTCGCCCTGCTAGGGGTCCTGAGCCCTCTGTATCTCAACTACCTGTTCCCACAGGAAGTCCTAACGATTCTGTGATGGGGTGTACGTACCCCACACTGTGCCAATGGGGGTGGCCCTGCTCAACATGCAGGACACCCTGTGATACTGCCATTGAAGATAGACACTCTGCATTCCATATTCACTATAGTAGTATGATTATGATATAACTATGTTGCATCTTGTACAAGATGTGTCATGTAAGGTGTCAATGGATAAATTTGTGATTTGCTGAATATGATTATCCTGTTTGTATGCATGTATCCTTTTTGTATCTGGGGTTATTATTATTGATTATGCATCTGTATTTCAAATATGCTTGCTCTAGGTAACACCCACAAAGCTTCACATATAGTCTAAACAGCACGTTCTGAATGGCCTATTCAAGTTAAATGGCCTATTGACCTAGACCAAGAAAGGACAACTTTTTGGCCTGAGGGCCGCATTGGGTTTCAGAAATTGTATGGAGGGCCAGTTAGGGGAGTCTGTGCCTCCCCAAACAGGCAGGCATTGCCTGGCCCCCGCTCCCTATCCGACCCCTAGAAGCGGCTCCAGACACTTCAGCGCCCCAAGCACAGCGGCATGCTGTGGGGGGCGTGTTGCCGGTCGCTGGTCCCGCGGCTCCGGTGGACCTCCCTCAGGTGTGCCTTCCCGGCAACTGGCAGAGCGCCCCCCGCTGCATGCCACCCCAAGCACGCTCTTGGCGTGCTGGGGCCTGGAGCCGTCCCTGCCAACCCCCCCCGCTTCTCACCCCTGATGGCCCCTCAGGACTCCTGCCACATCCATCTTCCCCTATTCCCTGACCACCTCCTGCCGCCCCATCCACCCCCCCTTTCCTTCCTGACTGCCTCCCCCTGGGACTCCTGCCCCATCCAACCACCCCTTCTCCCTGACCACCCCTGGACCCTCTGCCCCTAACTTCCCCCTGCCTCTAACTGCCCCTCATTGCCCCATCCAACACCCCCCTCTCCTTCCTGACCACCCTCCTGGAACCTCTGTCCCTTCCAACCCACCACTTGTTCCTGATTGCCCCTGGAACCCTGCCCCCATTCAACCCCCCTGTTTCCCACCTCTGACCGCCCCAACCCATATCCACACCCCCAGCCCCTGACCACCCCCCTAACTCCCCTGCCCTCTATCCAACCCACCACCTTGGCTCCCTGCCCCCTTACTGCGCTGCCTGGTGCACCAGTGGCTGGCGGTGCGGCTGCACCATGACAGGCAGCCGCGCCACCCTGCTGGAGCCAGGCTCTGCAGCTGTGCTGCCCCAGGAGCTTGCAGCCCCGCTGCACAGAGCATTGTGCCAGTGGCACAGTGAGCTGAGGCTGCAGGGGAAGGGGAACAACAGGGGAGGGGCCAGGGGCTAGCCTCCCAGGCCAGGAGCTCAGGGGCTGGGGTAATGGTCCCAGGGGCCAGATGTGGCCTGTGGGATGTAGTTTGCCCACCTCTGACTTAGACAATGGGCCATGGAAGAGCTTATCCTATGGTCTGCCTATGGATAATGGCTGCCATGACTCATCGAAGCATGCAAGGTCTTGTGACTAAATTACATGATGCTGAACTCCTTACTTTCTACACAAATCAAAACGTGAAAGTATCTCTTCTCTGGAAGAACAAAGACTTTGAACTGGGGAAATGCTGATCCCAGGTTGGAAAAAAGAAACCCCCTATCTGTGTATGAAACATTCACAAACTGCTTGTACTATCTAACAGCGTGAGACAGTTTGATTCAAATCCTATGTAATGTATAAGACTTAGATTGTGTTTTGTTTATTTGCTAGGTAATCTGCTTCTTTCTGTTTCCTGTCACTTATAATCACTTAAAATTAGGGCTGTCAAGCAATTAAAAAAATTGATTAATCTTGCGATTAAAAAATTGAATCATGATTAATCACGCTGCTAAATAATAGAATACTATTTATATACATATACTTGAGGTTTTCTACATTTTCAAATATATTGATTTCAGTTACAACACAGAATACAAAGTGTTCAGTGCTCACTTTATATTTCTTTTTATTATAAATATTTGCACTGTAAAAGTAAAAGAAATAGCATTTTTCAATTCACTTAATACAAGTATTGTAGTGCGATCTCTTTATCATGAAAGTTGAACTTGCAAATGTAGAATTATGTACAAAAAATAACTGTATTCAAAAACTGCATATATTTACAATAAATGTAAAACTTTAAAGCCTACAAGTCCACTAAGTCCTACTTCTTGTTCTGCCAATTGCTCAGACAAACAAGTTTGTTTACATTTGCAGGAGATAATGCTGTCCACTTCTTGTTTACACTGTCACCTTAAAGTGAGAACAGGCGTTCACATGACACTGTTGTAGCTGGCGTCGCAATATATTTACATGCCAGATGCACTAAAGATTCATATGTCCCTTTGTGTTTCAACCACCATTCTAGAGGACATGCATCCATGCTGATGATGGGTTCTGCTCAAAAACAGTCCAAAGCAGTGCAGACCAATGCATGTTCAATTTTATTATCTGAGTCAGATGCCACCAGCAGAAGGTTGATTTTCTTTTTTGGTGGTTCGGGTTCTGTAGTTTCCGCATTGGACTGTTGCTCTTTTAAGACTTCGGAAAGCATGCTCCACACTTCATCCCTCTCAGATTTTGGAAGGCACTTCAGATTCTTAAACCTTGGGTTGAGTGCTGTAGCTATCTTTAGAAATCTCACATTGGTACCTTCTACGCATTTTGTCAAATCTGCAGTGAAAATGTTCTTAAAATGAACAACATGTGCTGCTGGGTCATCCTCTGAGACTGCTACAACACGAAATATATGGCAAAATGCAAGTAAAACAGAGCAGGGGACCTACAATTCTCCCCCAAGGAGTTCAGTCACAAATTTAATTAATGCATTATTTTTTTAATGATCATCATCAGCATGGAAGCATGTCCTCTGGAACAATGGCGGAAGCACGAAGAGGCATATGAATCTTTAGCGCATCTGGCACATAAATACCTTGCTGTGCCAGCTACAGAAGTGTCATGTGAACACCTGTTTTCACTTTTTGGTGACATTGTAAATAAGAAGCTGGCAGCATTTTGTCCTGTAAATGTAGACAAATTTGTTTCTCTTTGTGATATGCTGAACAAGAATTAGGAATTGAGTGGACTTGTAGGCTCTAAAGTTTTACATTGTTTTGTTTTTGGGTGCAGCTATTAAACAAAAAAAATCAACATTTGTAAGTTGCGCTTTCACAATAAAGAGATTGCACTGAAGTATTTATAAGAGGGGAATTAAAAATACTATTTCTTTCATTTATCATTTTTACAGTGCAAATATTTGCAATAAAAATAAGTGTACACTTTGTATTGTGTGATGTAATTGAAATCAATATATTTGAAAATGTAGAAAAGACTAAATCTGTTTTATATTTTTTTTACCTAAAACAGTGTGGTTTGCGTTAAGTGCTTGGGGAAAACATCTCAGCTCAGGAATAAGAGTTGGTGTATGTCCATTTTCCTTTGTAGAAGTGGCAGACTGGGTAACTGTAATAATCTTTACTGGTGAGGCTTTTGAGAGGGCAGTACCATACTGCTCCAGTGTCCTAGGCTGGAGAGCTGGACGGTACTTTGGCTGGAGCCTCTGTATTGTTGGTTCATGAGGTAGCCGGCAAAGCATTCATGAACATAGCTGGATATGACCCATGCCTGCGGGTGTTTGTGTAAAGGCAAGTTCTGAGGGTTTTTCAGCTTGTCACAACATCATCATCTGAGAGGGAACCCAGATTGATAAAGCAGAGGGCTCTGGATACCCCAGTTCCAGGTTGCATCCTGGGGGTGGGGCCATCACAAGGAAATCCAGCAGTGAAATCAGAAATATAGAGAGAGGAACAGTATGAAAAGAACTAGTGAAAAAATAGTGGACTGTGGCTTGCCTGTGGTCCAAGGCTGTTACAGATCTTTCAAACAGGAAAAATTCTCTTAGGGCTTGTCTACATAGAAAGTTAGTGTGGAATAAACTAGGCTTAAAAGCACAATAACTATAGTGCACTAGCTCCTTGTGTAAACATGCTAAGAGTGGCTATGTATGGTTTAGCTTAGTCCACTTTAAAGTGGACTAATGTAAACTGCAAAAGGCACACTTAGAGGACTGCTACTACTATATTTTTTTAATTCAGCTGGTGCATAACATGTCAAATAGCAATACAGCAGAAGAGACACTATAAGAATTCCAAACAGCTCCCCCAATGCACGTGGAAAAGAGTTAGATTTCCAACAGAAAGGTCACCGAAAACATTTTTCGCAAGCATTAATAACTGAGCAGTTCTTTTTGGAGGGTTCCTGATGCTTGGTGACATGCCATTATTCCACCAACAGAAAGGATGAGGGGAATAACTATGTCACTCCTTCTTAGCCTCACAGGCTCTGCCTTCTTTGGAAAATAAAGATAACAGGCCCAGTGTAGGCTTGAACAGGGCTGTGAATTAAATAAAAAATTATCAAGAAAAGGAAATGTAAGGAAAAATTAGAGGAAGCCTCGTAACAGAAACTGATGTACAAAGTGGCATTGTTAAAAGTAAAATTCTGGGCTGCTTTAATAAACTGTTGATGCAATAAAAATTCCTTTGGGTGCAGGATAATGGGCAGGAAACGGGAATGTTTAATGATCCTAAAATGAGTGGCTCCCCTCTCCTAATCCATTAGGACCTTTCAGTTTTATTGATTTTTACACAGAGAAAAAAACTCCAGAGTTTCAAGGAACAATGGCTTCTAACAGGGACAATGAAAGATGGGGAAAGACGTTCTAAAGATAGTCATTGTTTATCCTGAGATAGCACCTAGGAACCCCAATCCAGGATCAGGGTCCTGTGTGCTAGGCATTGTACAGGCATGCAACAGAGAAGACAGCCCCTTTTCTAGAATGATTTTAATCTAAATGACAGACAGGACACAACAGGAGCACAAACAGGGTGGGGAAGATGGACTCCATCTGAGGTAAGAAAGTGAACAGCCTTGAGCAGATGGGATATTAGGGAAAGCTGTAGTAGCAAAGGATGGGAGATGTGTGACTGCACGATGAAATAGGATGCACATAGGGAGATGATTACAACAGGGAAGGGGAAAGAAGGGAGGGAAAGGTCGAGAAGTGGGTAAGCGTTGCATGAAGGATGTGGCAGAAGAGCGAAATAAAGCCTGAGAGGTAGAGGAAGTAGTAAAAGAGGTGGTTAGTGATGTGGGAAGGTGGCAATAGAAGAGGGTTGAGTTCTGTATGTGAAAGGCATTAAGAGGGAATAAGTGCAACAAGGACAGGGAAGGAAATTGTAATAAAGGTGTGTCCCACTGAATTACTGTTAAGAGATTTATTTTTAGTGCCTGGCCCCACTCACTGCCTCGGTCTTGTTTACGAAAGGTCACATGGCAGCTGTCAATATTCACTGATTGTAATGGCTACTGTTCCATCTGCAGTTTCTTCTGAAATCAAATACAAACAAAACATATCATCGACCACAAACTGATACAGCCAATTAATAACACCCACAAACAAAAACATCTGGGCTGAAGGTCAGGGTAGATGAAATGAGCCCTCTAACAGTTGAGATGATTGTTCTGCCTCTTATTGGACATGTGTCAATAATTGCCATCGTATCTTGATGACTCTGATTAAATGGCTACTTCTGTACTCCGAACAATTCCTTCTGATGTGACTTGCTTGGTCACTAAGGTAGATTTGCCACCTGGAACCTGTTTTGCTGCTCCTGGGGCCAGTTCCTCAACTTGCGTAAATGGTCATCGCTAAGTTGACTATGGAACTATGATAATTTACAGCAGCTGAGGATGTGCCCACTCGTGTTTTTCATTGTCAGTGACCAGGTAGACACGTGTTACTTCCGCCAGCTTCATCCTGTATGCCCTAATAAATAGAGAGTGAGTGGCTCATCAGTTTTGTTAAGTGATCTGTTGTGCTTCCTGTGTGATTGACTGTCAGGGTGGTTCTGACCTATGAGATTGGAATTGCTGGTGTAACAACTGGCACCTGCCAGGGTAACTAACTCCTGCCTTTGTTGGTATTAACAGAAATTATGTAATCATCAAATAACTTTTTCATGGCTATTTTAGGTGGCAGATTTATTTTAAAAAGTGTAAATGGGATAGTAATTGAAAGAAAAGGAAATAGGTTTGACATAAACAGCCAAATAATTTAAAGATACAAGTGTGATATTCTGTCCTATTTCTGCTTCATTTTGCTGCAATGGCTTAAATTAAACTTTGCCCATCTGCCCTGACTTGAAGTTGCCTATTTTTTGCTAGATTTTTTGTGGGATGATACTAAGACTATCTCTGTGTTTACAAAAACATAGCCTGCAAGGAATGTTTTCAAATGTATGATCTTCAGAAGCCTGATCCAACTCCCACTGAAGTCAACATGAATATTTTAATTGACCTGGGTGGGAGTTGGATCAGGTTTTGGATGGGAGTCAATAGCATATTTTTATAGGTGCCCCTTAAGTGGCTATTCTATATGCTGCAGATTTATCATATCAAATTTGGGAAGAAGCACTGGAGGAGGAACAGCCATGATAAAATGTGTCACAAGTCATAGGAATCATGGGGGAAATGCTGAAATTCACATCTGAGTTTTCCAATGACTTAACATCCCTTTGAAGAAACAAGTTTCCTTTAAAAAAAAAAAAAAAAAAAAAAAAAAGTTTTCAACACACTATTTTGACTTCTTGTGTACTTCCATTCTCTCCTTGATATAGATCTAATAGTAGATGCAGGAATCTTCCTCTCTTTTTTTCCACCCCACAAACATAATGATACTTTATGGGTTGTTTTTGGTCTCTCAACTGATCCTCCTTTGCTCTCTTGGGTCTTTAATACTTGGGACTCTCAGTACAAGTCCACCAGTTGGATCTTTTGTGTCCCTGCCATATGGATGCTGCTCCACTGCTCTCTGCTCCCCTCTTGTGAAGTCTGATGGCAGTTCTCGTTAGTGTCTCAGTTAAATTAACACAACCATCAATTGCACAATTACTTATCTATTCACTAAAATCCCTAAATGGCACAAATCTTGGCCCCAATCCTGCAAACACATACACATGTGCTTAACTTTATATACATGTGTAGGTCCATTGACTGCAACGAAACATCGATGTTCTATCCTCTACAGAGGATTTGAGTCACCTTGCACAAACAGTTATAAAAATCAGAGGCAGAGGCCATCCCACATATAAAATGAAAACTGAATGCTTAAAAATATGCAGGAGTTTCCCAGTGAATGAGTTATTTCCTGACTATCTACTGTGAGTTTTTCTTGCACCTTTCCCTGAAACTAGTACTGGCCACTGGCCGTGGCGGAGTATTAGACTAGATGGACTGTTGGGCTGACCCACAATGGCAGTTCCTGTGTTCTTTTTCCGATTTGCTACAGTTTCATCTGCTTTGGTGCACGGTAGCTACCCTAAGATTTGGTGCTTTTGTATACCTAAAATTAATTTGCCACATTTTGTTTTTGATTTCAGGTTAAATTCATTTGTGCTTATATGTGACATACTTAAGCTAAACCTGTGGAAATAATTTATTGTAGAAATTGTTTTAGATATTTGTCTAAACTATAGATTGCCATCAGCCATTTTCACAGAGTATATCAGACCAATATAATCAAGAGTCTATTATATCTTGCAAAATGTTAGTAATAACCTAGCTCTTTATTTCTTATTACCCAAAGCCTTAGTGATTCTAAGAAGCATTAACATCCTGAATTGTAGAGACAGGTGCAATTAAGTAAAGTGCTACTTATTTTTAAAAGCCCAAATATCCATGCTTTTGATAAATGATTGTTGCTAATGGGGCTTGATCTGGTAATGCATGAAAGCGGGACTAGTAGTAACACAGTGTTTTTATAAAAACTTGTATTAAACTAATAGACTATTGGCTTCACATTTCTTACTGATAGTTCTACTGTATGTGATTTCTGTGGTGACTTTTTTCATTTGCTCCATGAAACTGTTTGGATTTCCATAAGAGTGAGCAAAAAGCAATGCCAAGATTGCCCCAATCTATGAAGCTATTGTGTAAAAGTGACAACCTTGTAATACCATGGGCACTTTTAAATGAGTGGCTCCTAGGTCAGAAGAACTTCTGGATGCTTAGCTGGAAAATATCAATCCATTTTTTTCCCCAAAAGCGAGTATGGAGGAAAGTCCTGCAAAGAGTCATAAGCAATTAGAAAGACTTACCTTCGCCCAGGGGCGAGGTATGTATATCATAAAATCACCACGGCATACAAACTATGTCACACTTCAGCAGAACTGACATCATTTTGGTTCTCTCACCCCTCCTAAATGTCTTGAATTTCAAATGACACTAAGGCTGAATCTAACTGTCACCTTCTGAAAACTAGGTGTGATGCAAACCAAGTTCCCTAAATAAATGTCACCTTTGTCTGGCTTGTCCTCATCTGTCCATCCATGAATGCAAGTTGATGCCACACCATTCTATTTTGTTGCAAGCATGTTCTTTCCATTTCTGGCCAAAAAGTTTTGTCATGGGATCAGCCCAGCGTGTTTTCGGTCTGCCCAGTGATCGCTTGTGGTCTCTGGGGATCCAGTCACTGATGGGGGTTGCGTGTGAACTACATGACCCACCCATCTCCACTTTACCCTAACCCTAAATAAATGTAATCTGAAGAAACAGGGTCTGAACTTGCAAACCATTAGTCACATGAATAGTTTTTATTCACATTATTAATACCATTAACTTCACAATAAGTGAGTAAAAGTCTATGGGACTAGCCCCTAAATTTGTGTCCTTATTCTTGGCCTACAGCTGGAAAAAACTCATTCCTACAGTGAAAGCAGTGTCATGAAGGAGAGTCAGCTGCCAGGCCACCTAGTTAAAGAACCTTTTTCAGTGACAGCTGGCGGTCAGATTGCTCACAAGTGTCCTTTGACAGAGTGATGGAAAATAATGTTCATCAGACCTCAGTTCCTCTCTCTCTGCGTGCCAGAGGGGTTGTGGAGTCACCTTCTCTCTATTTTCTGTATCAGAAAATGGACAAAATAAATTGTGAATATTAACAGACTCGTTTTTATAGTTTCTAAAAATGCTTGTTTACTGTTTGTAATTTTTCAACTATTTAAAATAATTTTTGGTGATTTTTTTTTCTGGTTACTTTGGCTTAGAGTCACAAGTCCTGATGGCCAATATACCCTATACCTTCTTCCATAATGATAATGGGCCTCTCCCAGATCTCTGACCTAGTACTATACAATTTTTCATTCCAAATAGTTTATCTCACTGTCTGTGTTTTTTTTTCCAAAGTCTTACAGGCATACCAGGGAGGTGAGGTTAGCTTCTCTGAATATTAAATGAGCTGTTGCATATAACTAAGCCATTTAGAAAGTCAAAGACAGTACTCGTGATCTTTGCAGAAAAATTTTGAGGCCAGGCCATTTCTGCCAAAGACTGTCTAAGCAAATAAGTCTATGCATTCAGTCAGACTTATTTTGATAGCTGGAAAGATACTGAAACAAATGATTGAACAATCAGTTTATAAATACCTAGAGGATAACAGGGAAATAAGTAATAGCCAACATGGATTTGTCAAAAATCATGCCAAACCAACCTCATTTCCTTCTCTGACAGAATCACTAGATGAAATTACTATAAAGTTGGTGCACAACTGGTAGAAAAATAATACTAAAAGAGTAGTTATGAAGGGTTTGCTGTCAAACTGGGAAGATTGGAAGACCTACCTAGTGGAATCCTGCAGGGGTCTGTCCTGGCTCTAGTACAAAGTTAATGACTTGGATAATAGAGTGCACAATATGCTTATAAAATTTGAGGATGATACCAAGCACTTTGGAAGTATTATAACTCAAAATGACCTTAATAAATTGGTATGACATCAACAAGGTGAAATTCAATAAAGATAAATACAACGTATTTCACTTAGGAAATAAAAATCAAATGCATAAATAGAAAATGGGGAAGAGTTGGATAGGCAGTAGTACTGCATAAAAGGATCTCGGGGTTATAGTGGATCACAAATGAATCAACAGTATGATGCAGTTGCAAAAGGGGCTAATATCATTTTGGGGGTGTATTAACAGGAGTGTCATATGTAAGACACAGGAAGTAATTGTCCTGCTCTGCTTGTCACTGGTGTGTTCTCAGATGGAATGTTTTGTCCAGTTTTGGGCACTACACTTTAAGACAGATGCGGACAAGTTAGAAATATGTGGACAAGTTGGAGAGAGTCCAGAGGACAACAAAAATGATAAAAGGTTTAAGCTAATTATTCACAGGCAAGGTTTTTCTACTCTACAACAAGGGAGATTTAGGTTAATATTAGGGGAAACTTTCCAACTATAAGCATGTTTTAGGTACTGGAATAGGCTTCCAAGGAAGGTTGTGGAATCTGTCATTGGAGGTTTTCAAGAAAAGGTTAAACAAACACCTGTCAGGGATGGTGTAGTTTACACAATCCAGTGCAGAGGGCTGGACTAAATGAGCTATTGAGATCTCTTCTATACATACATTTCTATGATTCTGTGTTATAAATGCTTCAGGGCTCAGTTAGGAAGATGACAGCTTCAATGGTATATATCAGCAATGTGCCCTTTTGTGGAGTTTGAGTAATACCATCACAATTCTCTCAATACAACATCAAGAGCAGATGCTGGTTTGAGTTCAGCAATGGATCATTCATTTCTGCTCAGGCTAACTCCTGAGGGAGGTCAGTGCTTTCGTGTAATGTGGCTCTGTGGAGGCAATGCCATAAAGGATGAAGAGAGGCGGTTTACCTACAGTCACTCTTATGCATGGAATATATTCCTCTTCATAGTCTCCTTGGCTCGCCTGCCTCCCTCTGCTTCAGAACCCAACTGCAAATAGGGGTTTTGGAAGTAGAAAGGAAATGAGGTCTGGTCAGAATGGGAGGGGAGGTTATATATTCAGTTCCTTGAGTGCCTTCTGAGACACGCACCTACTTGCCCTACCTACCGAAATATTGCTCAAAATTGTCTTGTGGCTAGCAGAGCAGGGTGAGGAAAATAAGAACTCATTGTCGTTTCATTGTTTTTCTTACTGGACAAACATTCTGATTCTTTTCTGCAGAGGGTTTTTAACCCACCACCATCATTTTTTTTTTTTAAGTGGAAATTTTTTTTAGATCAGCATCTCAAATGTGGCCACCATGGCTACATGAGGCCACCAGGGGCTTTTCTTGCAGTCACAGCTACCTTGGCTGGGGGGGAGGGGAAGGGGCGCAAAGCAGTGGCACCTCCCCCTAAGGCCACCAGCGGGGGTTGGGCCCTGCCCCCCTCTGGAGAGACAAACACTGAAGGAGCAAGCAACCATTGAGTTCCTGGAGCCGGTGGGGTCAGACTTCAGCCCTGGGGTCGGGGGCAGCATGATCAGGCTGCAGGGCTTTGGGCTCTGGCCCCTGGGCTCATCTCCCTCCCATTATCCCAGATCCCCACTGCCTTCTTACCTACCTCCCCATCAAGGGCTTAATTTGTCCTTGGTCTTGCCAGGGCTGAGTAAATCTGATGTGGAAAATGATATTTATATGTTTGTTAATATCAGTTTTCACAGCAGACTTAGTAACTAGCTGGGAGGTTGTGAAAAGTGATTTTAACATACAAGTATCACTTTTCACAGCAGCAGGCTTACTAGCCAGCACGTTTAAAAAAAAAACAACCAAAAAATCAAAAGAAACAATAAAAAGACGAGTATGCAAAGCACTTTATTTGTGTTTCTATTCTGTTTAGGTCAAGTAAAGAATAGAGATACTTGTACGTTATTTTTATTATTGAGTCTGAAAAAAAACCCTATATAAATAAATTACAACTACTTGGACATATGTATGTCCATATTTATTTGTTTTTCCTATGGTTACGTATTTTAGGAAAAATTGTCGGCGTGGCCACCAGCAGGAGGTGGTGACTGCACCTTGAGGCCACCACAAAATTTGTTGTGAGAATCCCTGTTTTAGTATTAAGTGTAAGAACCCCACAGAAGGGAGATGTGGAATAATCTGCTCCCTGCCTGTCACCTCCACATTAGGTCTCATCCTGATCTCTAATAGCTGGAGATTGCTTAAGCTCTAAAGCATGAGGATTTAACCTCCCTTCCACTTCTTTTTATCCTTAATTAAGTTAACTCTGGACATTTTTGCTGTCTATATAAATATCCAATCCCCTTTAACCTCGTTAAGCTCTGGGCCTCACTGGGTATGTATACACTGCAATGTAAACCCAGCCTCAGACTCAGGCTTGAGCCCCAGTTCCCTTCTGTCTACACACAAATCTGTCAGACTCGGGCTTGGACCTAGGACTCTAGGGGAGGGTGGGAAGTCCAAGCCTCAGCCAAGTCCGAGCCTCAGTTCAAGCCCTATTGCTTTGCAGTGTAGAGACAGCCTCACCACCCATCTCACTCAGGTCCCAGGAGTCCTCCAAAAAGAATCCAACAAGC
Organism: Chelonoidis abingdonii; assembly: GCF_003597395.2. Lineage (NCBI taxonomy): Eukaryota > Metazoa > Chordata > Testudines > Testudinidae > Chelonoidis > Chelonoidis abingdonii. Next base: position 98,862,611 of record NC_133773.1, read on the forward strand.
CCATAAGCCAGCTTCCTTTGTTCTCGCTAGCCCAAGAATCTCCACTCAATTCCAGTTACAACAGAAGATTTAATGCAACAGCTCACTGAGTCAGCATTCAACCCTTCCATTGTCTTTGACCACTAAACTGCAAACACACCATCCGTGTTTACAATGGAGACTGAACAGAACAAGCCTTTTGCAAAGCATGCTGCTTCATGGTCGTGGGAGCACAGCCAGGTTTTGGTAAATCTCTGGTGCGAGGCCAGCAAAACGATGGATTTGAATAAGCACACCAGGAATGACCACATATCCCAGCAATAGCAAAGAAGCTGGCAGCATTCCAAATTTACCAGACTAGAGACCAGCGCAGGGAGCAGATTAAACGTCTTGAGAGTGAATATAAGAGAATCATGGACCAGAACTGCACTTCAGGCAGCTCACCAACATTATGCCCATTTTATGGGAGTTTGACTGGGTGCTGGGCACTGCACTGAGCACAGAGCCAACCATGGTGCATTATGACCTGGTCAGCCAGAATGGCACCCTGCTGGCCCGAGAATCCAGCAGCAGGGGAAGAGTGAGGCCAGCGAAGTGACTCTGTTGCTGAAACTGGCACCCCGGGGAGCCTCTGCCATAGGAGCAGCAGCAGCACTTCCTGGGGCCATACTCAGAGGAGGAGTTTGATGTCCACCCCCCCACCCCCCGAGAAAAACAGCTTGCTGCAGAGCCTGCAGCACACACAGATGGGATAGAAGTTGCCCCTGAGCCTGGTAAGTTTCTGGCTTCATTTTAATATTTATTAATACAGCAATGGGAGGAATTTCCATTTTATGAACTAATGCAAAAGTTATTAGAAGCTCTGGCTATCAGCGTATATACACTAAGAGTGGACTGTATCCAGTGGCTTGGCGTCCGCCACCATCACGTGGGGAAATGTAAACTATAGAAATGTCTTGAAAGTGAATTTTTACTAGTAAGATGCAGCTTTTTGCTAGGACATCCCTGTCTCCTAAAAATAATACCCTTACACTGCCATACCTGTAAGTATGCTGCTCTGTAACCATTCAGCGGTGTAACGAGCCACCTGGAAACAGTGAACTGGGGGAGGAGGAAGGGAGAAATGTGTTCCACTAACAAATCTAGTCCATTCCAGTTAAAGGTAGGCCATGCAGTCCATAGGCAACAAAATCATTTGCCCCAACTTTGACTGGGGTTTGAAAATGCATCCATAAATGTGGTGGGAGAGAAGGAGCAAGTGGAGGGTTGGCTGTGTAGTTCTGTGTGTTTGTATGTAATCTTAACCAGCTAAGCCACGTGGAAGCAAACACAGCATCCTGTTGATTGCCTTATGAATTCTGACCCCATCCTGGGTGCTGATAGCTGCAAACTTTTCCTGACTCCGGCACTCCAGCTAGGTAGTCACATTTTGGGGAAGGGTGTATTTTCCAGGGTCAGCTCTGTAGCTGATGTGCCCATTCCACTCATAGATATGTTGTTCAGTCACTATACATTTTAATACGTTGGCTGCTTCCACTTCAGTTTTCCCCCCAGCAGCTTGGAATAACATCTCCCTTTGACAGTCAGGCAACACAAGAACTGTTATGACCTCCACAATGTGGAAGGCCTGAAATGATTAAAAAAACCTTTTGTTGCACAGCCACAGATGGCACTCTTCCCAAACCCAAACAGTTCTGCAATTTTTAGAAAACAAAAAACAGCTCTGAATTTCTAACTTGCCATTCATTGTCTCTGCACCTCTTTTGCTGTGGTTAACCCTGGCTGCATCCAGGGAGCTTCTGTGGACTGAAGCAACCCTCGCACAATATAATTAAGTTCAGTTTGGAAAAGTAACATTTTATGTCCTCGAAATTCCACAAGAATTTTTCACTGCTCCTGCAGTGAGCTATCTGAAACAATGATGCTCTGTCTTGTCCTGTTCCAGGCCCCTTGACCTATACTGGCTGCAGTACCTCCACAGCTTGCCCACACCTGGGCCAACAAACCTTCATGTACTGTTCTAAGAGGAAGTGTGTCCATGATGAACTTAGAGTTGAAGTTATGGAGAGGGCCAACAAGTAGGTCCAGTACCAGAGACAGAGGGACTGATAACTGGAGGAAAGGCATGGGAAGAGAGGCAAGAGGAAAGGCTCAGGCTGGCTACAATGTATATTTAAAATTAATAAATGTAAACATGTGGTCAGGGACAATTAAGACTTAGTAAGCAAACACTGTTCCCATAGTAAAGTACAGCAATCCACACTTCAAACATATCCTTCTATGAATCCATACTGTGAATCACCCCCTCCTCCTCATTTTAGAGGTAGTCAGGTCATTCATAAGCACACTGCATGGCAATCAAGCTCTCATTCTCCCCAAGGATTGAATCAACCCCCCACCCCCTTTCCATTGGGCCATGCAAGTCCATAATGTGGGAGCACAAAGCATCCCTGATTTCTGTTGCCTGGGTGCATCCAGCTCTAGCTGTGGTAGCTGCACTTTCTCCGAAGGGTACCGAGTCAGTGGCCCCTTGCTGGCATAGGTCTATTCAGGGGGAAGTGGCTCACCTCTGGCTTCACAGAGATTGTGAAGAGCACAGCAAGCTCCAGTAATGTGGACAGCATTGATGACACTGGCATTCAAACGGGGCTATAAACATCTCCAACAGGCTTTCAGTCTGCCAAAAGCACATTCAACACTCATTCTACACCTGCTGGGAGTAATTTTGCCAGGGCCTCTGAAATCAGGGTACGGTTTATAATCCAATGCAAAAGGGGGTATGTGGGGTCCCCCAGAATAACGGTGGGGACAGTAACTCCATTCTGACAATGTCATTTGGTGGGGATGACGTCCCAGCCTGTCCATGAATGTAGATGCCTGACTGTTGAACTGGCATCATGAACTGTCCCCATATAGCCCACTTCGTTATTCATAAATTGATCTCTGTAGTTCACAACGGTCTGCATAACAATGGAGTAGCACCCATTGCAGTTTACATACTTGTGCTCCTTGGGGAGGGCAAACTCTAGATACATGAGTCCCATCAATGGCCCCAGTGCAGTTAGGAAACCCCATTCTCTCATTGTCAGCAATTACTTCAGGTATATCTTGTATGTCCACCACCCTGGGGTAAACCGCATGCCTGGTTGCCTCAGAAACCTCTGCCACCACTTTACCCAGGGTCAACATCCTAAAACCAAATTGGTTGGGTGAGGGCTCCAGCTGGCTCTGGGCTGGGGCTGGAGATGAGGGGGTTTGGGATGCAGGCTGCCCTAGGGCCATGATGGGGAGCGAAGACGCCACCCAGCCCTCTCACCGCAGCAGCACATGGGCTGGAGGAGAGCATCTCTCGCCACCTCTTTCTGGCCATAGCTGGTCCAGGGCTGGAGCCACAAGAGAGGTGCCTTCGCGCCGCCTCACCATAGCCCTGTGCAACTGTGTGGCCCTTGATAGGCTGCTGCATGGCTGTGCAGCTTAGAGGCCATTTAGACTGGGACCTGGAGGCAGAAGGCGCGGCCCCCTGAGAGCTGTGGGGGGTTGAAGAGGTTGCCTGGGAGCTGGGGGCCTGGGCCCTGGGGAAAAAGGAGAGACCCCCTGGGAAATGGGGGGGCTGGGACCTGGGGACACAGGACCCAGGACTTGGGGGCACAGGGCAGGGGGTCCCCCAGAGCTGGGGGCCTGGGACCTGGAAGCGAATGGAGGGGCCCTCTGGGAATGGGGGATGAGGGCTGGCATCTGGGTGCACACATGGAGTGGGAGGGCTGGGCCCTGGGGAAAAGGGAGAAACCCCCCCCGGGAGGTGGGAGAGGGGCTGGGACCTGGGGGCACATGGAGGAGCCCCCTGGGAGTTGTGGAGGGGCTCGGACCTGGGGGTATAGGGAAGGGCCCATTGGAAGTGGGCAGGCTGGAACCTGGGGCACAGGGAGCGGCCCACTGGGAGCTGGGTCAGCCTGGAGGGGACTGGGCTCTGGGGGCACAGGGCAGGGCCCACTGGGAGGTGGGTGGGCATTGAGTGGGGCTGGCATGCTGGAACACAGGGAGGGGCCTTCCAGGAGATGAGGGTTGGGACCTGGAGGGCATAGGGAGGGACCCCCCCATCGAGCGGGAGCTGGGACCTGGGGGCACAGGGAGGGGCTTCAAGGAGCTGGGGGGGTTGGGACCTGGGGGAAAGGGAGGCCCCCGCCCCTCCAGGAGCTGGGGGGAGGCTGCTACCTGAGGGCCCAGGAAGAGGCCCTCAAGGGAGTAGGGGGGCTGGGCCCAGGGGTATGAGTACAGGCACACCGGGAGCTGGGTGGCTGGGACCTGAAGGCATAGGAAGGGCTTCCCCAGGAACTGGGGGTGCTGGAACCTGGGGACACAGAGAGGGGCCCACTGGGAGCGGGGAGATCATGGAGGTGGGGATGGGACATGGGGGCACATGAAGGTTGGAAAGGCCCCCCCGAGAGCTGGGGGAATCTGGGACCTGAGGGCACAGGGAGGGACCCCCATGGAGCTGGGGGAGGGCTGGTACCTGAGGGCACAGGAAGAGTCCCTCAAGGAAGGGTTGGGATCTAGGGGTACTGGGACAGGCACCCTGGGAGCTGAGGTGGGGGGCAAGGACCTGGAGGCACAAGGGGAGACCTCTGGGAGCTGCAGGGACTGAGACCTGGGGATAAGGGAAGGCTCCCAGGGCACTGGGTGAGCATGGAGGGGGGCCTGGGATCTGGGCGCACATGGAAGGGCTCCCCTGGGAGTGGTGGGGGCTGGGATCTGTGGGCAGATATAGGGGGCCCTCTGGGAGTGGTGAGGCTAGCAGCTGGGGCCCAGGGAGGGGATCCAGGGAGTGTGGGGGTGGGTCTGGAACCTGGGGGCAAAGGGAGAGACACCACACACAAACCCTGAGGTAGGCAGACCAGGGGGAAAGGGAAGGGTTCTCCGGTGAGCTGTGGGGCTGGGACTTGTGGACACAGGAAGGAGCCCCCTGGGAGTGGGGAGGCTGGAACCTGCGGGTACAGGGAGGGACGCACTGGGAGCTGGGTAGGCATAGAGGGGGAGGGATCTGGGGGTCATATGGAGAGGGCCCCCCTAGAAGTGAGCGCTGGCACCTGGGGGCTCTGTGAAGGGCCCACTAGGAGCTGGGGGACGGAGATCTGTGGGCAGATATAGGGGGCCCTTTGGCAGTGTGGGGGTGCTGGCAGCTGGGGCCCAGGGAAGGGAGTGCTGGGACTTAGGGCAAAGGGAGAGGATGCCAAGAAGCTGGAACCTGGGGGCACAGGGAAAGACACCCCCCCCGGGAGGTGGCGGGGCTGGTACCTCGGGACACAGGGAGAAGCCCCCTGGGAAGTGTGGGGGGCTGGGACCTGGGGGCATAGGGAGAGCACTCCCCCCCCCCAGAGCTGGGTCGGCATGTATGGGGCCTGGGATGTGGGGGGAAAGCTGGGAGTGGAGGGCTGGCACCTGGGAGCACACTGGAGGGGCTTCAAGGCCCACTGGAGGCTGGGTGAGCAGGGAGAGGGGCTGGGATGGGGATCCACTGGAAGCTGGGTAGTCATGGTTGAGGGGGATAGGATGTGGGGGCACAGGGAGAGGCCTCCCCAGGGAGTAGGGGGGCTGGGATCTAGGAGCACAGGGAGGGATCCCCGGGCATGGAGGGGCTGGACCTGGAGAGTACAAGGAGGAGTCCCTAGAGAACAGGGTTGGCTGGAGCCTGTGGGCAGAAGAAACTGGCACGCCCCCACCCTCAGGATGTGTATGGGGGCGGGGGTGACCTGTAAGCACAGGAAGGATTCCCCTGTGAGCTGGGACTGGGACGTGTGGGACACAGAGGGGTCCACTGGAAGCTGGAGGGGTGCTGGGATCTGGGGGCACAGGCAGGGGTCCCCAGGACCTGGTGGCTGGGACCTGAGTGCACAGGGAGGGGCCCATTGGGAGCTGGGTGAGCCTGGAAGGGGGACTGAGACTGCGGGGCACAGGGGCCCACTGGGAGCTGGGTCAGCGGGGGGCAGGGAAGCTGGAGTACAAGGAGGTGCCCCCAAGGAGTGCAGGGGTTGGGATCAGAGGGGACAGGGAGGGCCCTGGAGGCATAGGCAGGGGCCCACTGGGAGTTGAATGGGCATGGAAGGGGACTGGGATTTGTGGGCACAGATTGGGGGGGGCTATGACCTTGGGGCACAGGGAGGGGTCCACTGGGAGCTGGGTGAGTATGGAGGGTGACTGGGATCTGAGGGCACAATGAGGGGCCCACAGGGAGCTGGGTGTGCATAGAATGGGACTAAGATGTAGGGACACATGGTGGGTCCCCTGAGAGCTGGGGGGGGCTGGGACCTGGGGACACAGGAAAGGGCCCACACAAGGGAGCTGGAGGCAGAGGGCAGAGCCCACTGGGAGCTGGGTCAGCATGGAGGGGGCCTGCGACCTGGGGGAACAGGGATGGGCCCCCTGGAAGCTGAGGCATGGGGTCAGGACATCCCCAGACTTGGTGGTCTCTTTGCCCTGCAGTTTTAACTCCCTTCTCCAGAAGAGTCTGTTCACGTCCAGCTCCCATTGGCCAGCTGAGATGCCACGCTGGCCTTCCATGGGGTGGCATCACTTTCATTCAGATTGCCCTGGAAAGAGGAACAGCCAGGCTGGGACAGGCCCCTGGGTGTGTGCGGGGTGGAGGGAGCCCACTGGCTCACGAAGTGCAGAGGCAGGACTAGGAGGAGCCAGGATGGGGAAACCACATAGGGCAATGATGGGGCCTCCGCTCCAAAGCAGTGAAGTGGGAGTTCCTGCCATGCTGAGCCACACCCCACAGGCAGCGGAGAGCCTGAGCCCTTTGCCTCTGCACCATGGTGCCTCTTGACTATGGCACCCTGGGCGAGCATCCAGATTGCTCATCCCTAAGGCTGTCCCTGAGTGGCCACATTATGAGAGGGCCCTAGGGTGTCTCGGATATGGCTGGTTTGACTTGAGTCTGTATGCTGCAGTGTGAATGTCAGAGCCTCAGTTTGAGAAAGTTTTTACTGTAGAGTTAACAATCAGTGTAGATATTCAAGCCCGGGTTCACTAATTAAGGGTCAGTTGATTCAAATCCCATTAACCCTGGGCTTACACTGCAGTGTAGACATGCCCAATGATTTCAATAGTAACAAATTCCACGGTTTAATAGTGTGAAAAAGTATTTCCTTTGATCAGTTTTGAATTTGACCCCTTTTAATTTCATGGAGTGTTCTCTTGTTCATAGGTATTAGATAGGGAGACCAGACGTTCCTAGTCTGACTTCTCTAGACTATTCACTATTTTATACACTTTTAACATGTTCTTCTCATTTGTCTCCTTTCTAAAGTGAACGATTCCCATCTTTGTGCTCTCTCTTCATATCAGAGTTTTTCCCATGTCCTAGATCATTTTCTTCCTTCTTCTTTGAACCCCCTTTCATTCATCAATAGCCTTTTTGACCACAATACTCCAGGTGAGGTTACACAACTGATTTATGTAAGGGCATTATAACAGTCTCTGTATCACTATTAGTGATCCTTATGCAACCCCTGACTGCAGCTGCACATTAAGTAGTGAGCTCCATTTGATAGTCTACAGTGGTGCTGAGGTCTCTTTCTCAGAATTATAGGAGTGGAAGGGATCTTGAGAGGTCATTTAGTCCAGTCTAATACACTCATGGCAGAACTAATAACTAATAAGAACTAACTTATTATCTAGACCATCCCTGACAGGTGTTTGTCTAACCTGTTCTTAAAAATCTCCAGTGACAGAGATTCCACAACCTGCCTAGATAATTTATTCCACTGCTTAACTACCCTGACAGTAAGAAAGTTTTTCCTAATGCCTAACCTAAACCACCCTTGTTGGAATTTAAGCCCAGTGCTTCTTGTCCTACCCTCAGAGGTTAAGGACAATGATTTACTTTTCACCTCCTTGTAACAACCTTTTATGTGTTCAGAAACTGTTATGTACCCCCGTCAGTCTTCTAGACAAGCCCCATGTTTTTCCACCTTACCTATCCTATAGAGCTGGAAAGGACCTTGAGAGGTCATCAAGTCCAGTCTCCTACCTTCATCAGCAGGATCAAGTGCTGTACCTGACTCTTTTATTTTTTTGCCCCAGCTCCCTAAATGGCCCCCTCAAGGGCTGAACTTACAACCCTGGGTTTAACGGGCCAATGCTCAATCCACTGTGCTATCCCTCCCCCATTATAGATCATGTTTTCTAAACCATTAATTATTCTTGGGTTGATATGGTGACTTTATAACCTTATAAAACATACATTTAAATAGTCCCTTGCACTGTGCATTACTTTCCATTTATTGACACTGAAGTTAATTTGCCATTGTGTTGCCCATTCACTTAGTCATTTGGAGTCATAGAGCTTAAGGCCAGATCATCTAGTCTGACCTCCTGTATATCACAGACCACCAGCATCTGAACACTAAACCCAAGAGCCACAATTAGAGCAAAGCATTACAGCCCACAGGAGACTAAGCTATTGCATATCACAGGCAGAGAATAGCAAAGCCTGACCTGCACCAGTGCTCGAGGCCTGTGAAATGGCAGGGAATTCATTAAATGAGATAGACCCAGATAATCCTTGCAAGTGATCTGCACCCCAATGCTGCAGAGGAAGGTGAAAAACACCAAGGTCACTGCCAATGTAACCTGAGGGGAAATTCCTTCCCCACCCCACATACAGCAATCAGTTAGACCCTGAGCATGTGGGTAAGCGCCTGAGGGAGAGAATGCTCAGTAACATACCAGAACACTGGCTCACACAGTCCAGTGTCCTCTCTCCAGCTATGGCCATCTCTTATATTTCAGAGGAAAGAGACAAAAAAACCCCACAGACTACATTAAGGGAGGGGGAAAAAAGCCCTTTCCTGAACTCTGCAGGTTTAGCTACGTCTGATGTTCCTCACAGTTCTCTCTGACTCACCTAAATAACTTCGTGTCATTTGCAGACTTTGCCACATCACTATTCACTCCCAGCCCTTTCCAGGTCATTAGTAAATATATTAAACAACATAGGAGTAGTATGTACTCTTGAGGCATCCTGCTGTTAAACGTTTCCCATTATGAAAACTGATCATTTACTCCTGCTCTTTGCTTTCTGTCTCCGAGACAGTTTTTGATCCCTGGCAATACTTGGCTTCTCATTTCTCCCTTTCTAAAGTTTAGTTCCATTGTCACTTTTTCATACTGGAATTGTCACTGGAATTCATCAATTCCACAATTAGCTCCTGTGTGTTGCTTACGACTAAGGCCAGGTCTACACTGCGACTTTAAATCGGTTTAATGGCTCATATACCGATTTAACGCTGTATCCGTTCACACGACGTCGTC
>NC_133773.1:98876872-99032784 GCF_003597395.2 Chelonoidis abingdonii
CAAGCAATCGATTTTGTGATCGCATTGTGGACGCGCAAAACCGATTTTATAACATCGGTTTTGTAATATCGGTTTAAACTACTTCGAAATAATCGTGCAGTGTAGACGTACCCTAAGTCAAGAATAGTCTCGCCTCTTGTTTGCTCTAGAGCAGGGGTGGGCAAACTATGGCCCATGAGCCACATCCGGCCCGTGGGACTATTTTTGCCTGGCTCCCGAGCTCCTGGCCCGGGAGGCTCACCCCCAGCCTGTCCCCCATTGTTCTCCCTTGCCTGCAGCCTCGGCTCGCTCACTCCACCACTGGCGCAATGATCTGGGCGGCAGGGCTATGAGCTCCTGGGGCAGCCCAGCTGCAGAGCTGGGGCCTGACCCGGGGCTCTGTGCTGTGCGATGGCAGCTGCAGCGAGGCTGTAGCGTCGCCAGTCACCAGTGCTCCAGGCAGCGTGGTAAGGGGGCAGGGAGCCGGGGGTGGGGGGTGGATAGAGGACAGGGGAGTTCGAGGTCATGGGCGAGGTGGGGGTGTGGATGGTGGTTCGGGGGTGGGAACAGGGGGTTGAATGAAGGCAGGGGTCCTGGGGGACATTAGGAAGGGGGGGGGTTGGATGGGGCAGCAGGGGGCAATCAGGGGCAGGGGTTTCAGGGACAGTCAGGGGACATGGAGAAGGGGTGGTTGGATGAAGGAGAGGTCCGGGGGGGACCGTCAGGAATGAGAGGAGGGGTTGGATGGGGTGACGGAGGTCCAGGGGCAGTCAGGGGACTGGGAGTGGGGTTATGTGGATGGGGCAGGGGTCTCAGAGGGGCCATCAGGGAACGGATGGGTTGGATGAGGCAAGAGTCGGGGGGGGCAGATAGGAGGTGGGGGCCAGGCCACGACCCCCTCTCCTAACCGACCCTTCATACAATTTACGAAACCCAATGCGGCCCTCAGGCCAAAAGGTTTGCCTGCCCCTACTCTAGAGCTAGCTGTTCTGAGAAGCAATCTCTGAGAGTAGTGAGAAATTGTGTGTCTAAACTTTGTCCTGTTGTACCATTTGAACAGTTACTACCCTTTTCTGTTAGATTTTTTTGCTTCTTTGATCTCTCCCTATATTGTTCATCCAATTTCTTTTTTGTGGTCCAACGGCTGGTAGTTTAGCCTTGCTAGTATATTTATATTCTGACAGTTGGGGAATTGTATCCATGTGGATTCAGCTGTGTGCTCCTCTCCACTCACCATTTTTAGCTCACTAGAGTCTACGGAATCCATTAGGTACAGCACTGCTGCCCCACCTCCTCAACCTAGTCTGTCTTTCCTGTATAGTTTATAACTCAGTATCCCATTGTTTTTGTCATTGCACTGAGTTTCTTAATGCCTATTATATCAAGGTCCTCATCCACTGCACAGCATTCTAGTTCCCCATCTAATTTTTAAACATCTTGCATCTGTATATAGTCAAGAATAAAAAATATGGCTAAGGGCCTGTTGTTGTTTTATTCCTTAATCTGACACCTTTCCAATTTTACAGAATGTATTTAACTCTGTGTTCTTATCCTCTCCTTGTTCTAGTTCAATTGTAATTTGCATCCTACCCTTTATTGGAGACACAGATATCACTGTATAACTGGTGAATCAGATACCTCTGTCTGACTTACGTGCTCCTCAGCTCCTCATTTCCTCCCAGCACTTAGTTTAAATACTTCCCCAGTACCTTATTTATTTTTATATTCCTGCAGGCTAGTTCCATTTTGACAAATGTGGAACCCATGCCCTCTGAATAGGCTCCCTCTTCCCCAAAATGTTCATTAGTGCCTAATAAACTGAAAGCCCTCTTCTCCACACTATCTTCTCAACCATGCAGTCAGACTTCAAAGTTTCCTCTGCCCAGTTAGACCTGTGCATGAAAATTGAAGCATTTCAGAGAATGCTACCACTAAGGCCCTGGACCTAACCTTTCTATCTAGTTTCTACATCTAGTTTCCAGGACCTTTCTCCTATCAATGCGTGTCATGACCACAAACCTTCCTCCGGAACTTATCAGAAGTTTGTATAGGTGTCTCATGATATCTGCTACCTTCTCACCTGACAGTGAAGTCACCAAGCAGTTCTCATAGTCACCACATACCCAACTGTCTACATCCCTGATGATAAATCCCTTGTCACCACAGCCTGTCTCTCTCTCCCCACTGGAATTCCATCCTCTGGAGAGACCTCCTTGGTGAATGAGGAGTCAGTCTCCACTATCTCAGTTGGAGGGAGAGTCCCATCTAAAGGGGTATGTCCCTCCATTTCCCCGTGGTGCCCTTCCACCATGAGACTGGCTTCCTAAACTGGAAGATCGAGGAAGTCAGTTCTGAGGAGGGCCTGCTCCACAATGTCCCAATGTCTATAAACGGTTTCATCTGTCTATGCTCTTCCAGTTCAGCAATTCTAACCTCAGGATTCCGTACCTGGGCTCTGATGGCCATGAGCTGCTTGTACTGGGTGCATACATACACCACTTGGCCACAAAGCAAACAATCACACATTGTTCACTCTGCACAATACATTGGGTAGTGCTCACCCTGGGTAGTCAGCTGCTGGTCTTCTACCTCCATTACTAGATTGGGTTTTAACTGTGAGCGGAGAAGGATTTACTTCTTTGTGGTCTGTTAGTTATTCAAGGAGAAAGTTTTATTAGAGAGGCTTTAGTTTCTCAGTGTACCATCTAGTAATAGTTCAGCTCAAAGCCTGCTTCCCTCACTAACTGCCACACGATCCAAAGTCCCTTGTGCTCACTCAGTCTGGTGTCTTCTCACTCCATCTGGGGCCTCTCTTCACTGGAGAAGGGCTTCTTGCTGCCTAGCTCTGTAGATATAGCCACGCTGAATAAACTCCAAAGGCCTTAACTCCTCCCACCTGCTTATTAACTGGTCTCCCAGAGCCTGGCTTCGAAAGGCTACAGTCACAAAGGGACATAAGCATTGCAGTGATCAGCTTTGCAACGCCTAATGTTTAGGTGCCCAGCTGCCTACTGGAATTTACATCCAGGCTTGCTATATAATGCTGGGGGAGAATTAGGTGCCTAAAAAGGGGATTCATAGAAACCAGCAAGCTGAGTCGGGAGCCAGCTAAGATAGCCAGTAGGAAGTGCCAAAAAGAGGGGTGTGGCCAACTCCTACCCCTAAAATGCAGTTAGACACCTAACTCTAGGCCAGAGGAAGGTGCCTATCTGTGCTCAGGATTCACAGCCATGAATGCTCTCCTGGAGTCAGGTACTTTAGCCAGGTCAGCCCTTTCTCAAGAAAAACTGAGGAGGAGAAGGTTGTGTTGATGGCCCCCTTATAGCCAATAGCCCTGGGGTTAATTAAGTAGTCATTAAGCCAGCAGGAGAGCAAGAGACTGACTCTATAGCCCAGGACACTTACGTGGGAGACTTGCAAGTTCAAATCCCCATACTGTCTGATTTACATCTCTCACATCCTGGGTGAATGTACTAAACCCTGGGCTACTGGCAGAAAATGGGAGAGGCACCCTCATTACTATCTGTACAGGTTAGGCCTGCTCTGAGCACACCTATGGGATCAGGCCCCACAGGTGAGATAGGCAGCAGATCAGCTAGTTTGTGAATCCCAAGGGGGCTTAGGCATGAGTTAGGTGCTGAGCTGCTCAACAGTGTCAGGATTTACGCAGGTTTGCACATGCCCAGCAGCAGAAATTTAGGCATCTGGGGACTTTACTGGTGGAAACTTAGGGGTCTAGGCCCAGATTTGTAAAGGGCTTTAAGCACCTATTTTCCATTGAAATTAATGGGAGTTAGGCACCTAAATACATTCTAAAACCCAGCCCCTAGGTACAGTAGGCACCTCCAGGGTTAGGCAGCAGCTGAACTGGTGGTTTTGTGAAAGCCAGTGGTGCTCAAATGTTGGATTTAGACACATAAAGTGGCAGTTAGGTACCACAGCCCTCTTGTGAATCTAGCTCAAAGGGCCTAACACAGTACTTAGTTTAAAGGGTTCAGGCTGGTTTTATGCTTCAGAGAACCACAAAGGGTATGTAGCTGACCACAGAATCTGGTCCTGAACCCAAAAGCTTCATTCACATTGGCCTAGTGATATAATGAAATCTGGCCTGCTGCTCCCTGTGCTTGAACTGTTCCATGGATAACTAGAGGACCTCAATCTCCCAGGCTCTCCCTATGGCATCTTTCACAGGCACTGGAATCATCTGAAAAAAACACAAAACAAAAAAAATCCAGATGCATATTCCACCATTTTATAATTTAAAGTGTATGAAATTTGCACATACAGTAGATGCAATGCAATTGTGAGAGTTATGCACACATAAGCAAGAAAATAGCTGGGTAATTTAGGAGCCTGGTCTTTAAATGCAGAACAAGCGTTGACTATGGTGTATAGGCATGGAATAGTCCCAAATCATTAAGGAAGTAAGAATAGACTCAGAATGTTTTGGTGAACACATTAGTTTTATTGGAGGGCAGTAATATTGACTTAAATATTTAGGTTTTCAGTTTGACTTAAAATACTCACATAGACTCGGTATATCCATGTGTTTGGGGAATTAATAACTTGACTTCTAAAAATTACTTAATACTTTTATATATGACTGCCTAAATAAATTTTATTTTGCTTCTCTACATCTCAATCTCTTTTGCTTGGATTTCTTCTGGGATCTGACCTATAAAAGCAACTGGATTTATGATATACTAAAATTTAAAACAGATTTAAAACAAATATATATATATATATGAAATTGATAGTGTTTAAAATATAGTCTCAGACCTTATTTTTATTTTTTACCAAATGTGGTACTTTTACAACAAATGTCAAATAGATGGTTTATATATAAACTCACAAAGAAAAGTGCACAGTGCCACCTACTGTGCCATTCAAGAATATAGCTATATTCTTTGTTTACTGCTGGGAAAAGATAAACCAATCAAGATTATTTCACAGAGCATTGTGAATCCCTTTTTCTGATCACAATTTAGGGTTAAACACACCACAGTTTACTGCTGGTGCCTTTGTGATAATATGTCTAAGTCACCATTGATGTGTTTGGAGTAAGAATTAACAAAGAGCCCGGACTCGGAGGCAAGTAAATAACAACTCATTTTATTTAAAGTAATAAGAGAGTATTCAATTTGGCTTAGCTGAAACTGCTTAAAAAAGACTAAGGAGATCTTATTCCATCTCTGTCCTAGAAATTCCACTCACAGAACAGCAAAGATACATCTACACTGCAAAACAAAACCCATGGCAGCAAGTCTCTGAGCCCAGGTAGACTGACTCAGGCTCCTGGGGCTCATGCTTTGGGACTTATATTAGCAGTCCAGGTGTTCCCACTCAAGCTGGTGCTCAAGTTCTGAAACCTGTGAGGGAAACTAGGCTCCAGCCTGACTGGGAACCACTATTTCTAGCCTTACAAGCCCCAGTCAGTTGACCCAGGCTCTGAGAGTCGCTGCAGGGGGGATGGGACCTATTTGCAGTGTAGACCTACCCCAAGTTGCAAGCATTATATCAACAGAACAGAGTCTTCTCAGCTAATCACACTGTGAAAGCATGACATGGTTGCTAGCCGCTTGTGGAAGCCATTGCGAATGTTTTTATTTATTTGTTTTGATTTCCAATAAATGTATTCAACCAAGAACCTATTCTGCACTCAATCTGCCTTTGCCAAAAATTAAAATAAATCCAAAAGAAATCCTCCTCCTCTTTTCTACCTCTGTTGGTGGGGGTCCCACAGAGCTATGTGTTCAGCCCTCTTCTCTTCTCCCTCCATCTCTGTCTCCCTCAATCTCTGGCTGATCATATTGCAATGATGGTTCTGAATACCATCTTTCTGCTGACGACTCAAAAATCTACCTCTCTGACTTGGAGCTATCCATTCAAACTAAGATCTCAACTTATCTTTCTGACATCTCCTGAATGGCCAGCTATCAACTAACACTGAACCTGGTCAAAACCAAACTCCTGATCTTTCCCCACAAAGGGGCCATACCAACAGTGGTCAACACCACCCTGCTTCTCAAACCCAAAATCTTGGCTTTAGCTTTGACTCAGCCCTCTCCTTTGACCCAGACATCCAGACTATGTCAAGATCTTGTTGCTTCTTCCTGCACAACATGTCTGAGACCTGACTTTTCCTCTCTGCACACACCACCAAAAATCTTCTCCAAGATTGTCTTACACTGCCATAATCTCCTGTCTGGCCTTGAGGTTTATAACCCTGCTCCACTCAAGTCCAGTCAAAACATAGCTGTTACGATCATCTTCTTGACTCACTGCTCTGATTAAGCCATCACCCTCTTCAGGTCCACCCCCATGGAAATTGGGTGCTTAAAGCTCTCTTCCACTGTGTCAAACACAATCTTCTTGTACTAATTTATGAGGCCCCCAACAGTTTAGCCTCACCCTTTCTATTCAACCTATTCTTTTATTGCAAGTTTGACTCCCACCTTCACTCTGCCAATGGTGCCAGCTTTGATTTCCCATGTCTCTGCTTCTCCAAAGAACCACTTGTGTACTTTCTCCCATGCTACCCTTATAAGTGGTTAAAAACTCCACTGACAATCTGAAAAAACCATCACTCTGCTTCCCGCCAACTCCTTCCTCCCAATTCACCTCTTCACAAGTGCATTCAGTCTGATCACGGCTAGGCAGGTAGCAGGCTGTGATCACTGCTCTCTTGAATAGCTATGCACTGGGAACATCCTTTCATGTTTATTACCTACCCCTAGCACCTCCACCATCTTGTTTGTCTCATCTACTTATTGTGTCCTGTCGTTTAGACAGGAAAGCTCTTTGGGGAATGGACTGTCATTTATTATACATCTGGACAGTGCTTAGCACAATGGGACCAACCAGGTTGTCATGTTTAGGCTCGACTACAATTTATTATGTTATTAAATAACATAATAAATAAAATTAATAATAATAATATCTCAACATCGTAATACTAGATTTCCAATCACAACGACAATGTCTTAAATGCAGTTGAATCCTGAACTTCTGTTAGTCTTTCTTTCAGAGGTGGTGCTAAATTTTTCATCCCGGACTATGTTCACTGTGTTATCAATGTTTGGTTTCTTGGACTGAATTTATCTCAACTCAAATTAGTGATAAATTATTATTAACCTACTTTGGACATCTCACTGTATGCTTTTGGCTCATATCCTAGCCATTTCCCCAGCACCAGATAGTTGACTTCAGTTGTAGTTAATGATCAATTGTTATCCACATAGTTCAGATTTTTGGTTTCTAGCTCCAGCTGGGTAATCTAAACACTTCCCACATCCAGATAGCTGGCTTCAATTTATATTATGATTTTAGAATTGATTTGATAGCTGTGATGCTTTCCTGGATCTAGATGATTTTCTTTTTCTACCTTCTTGATTAATGGACTTACTACAAATCCTACCATTTAAAATGCTAAGACACTAAAACTAAAAAGTACTTAGCTTAAATTTTTCAAGAGTTACTGTTTATTTCATAATTCTAGGAGTGGGTTTTTTTCCTTTTCTTTTTCTCAAAAACTACCGGGATCTTTGATTGTTTTATTGTGTCTTATCTTCTGTCTTTTAACAGAGTTGTGTTGAGTTCAGAATTTGTCCTTTTTTTGGTACATACCATTGTGTTTATTTTGAATTTCTATACTACTTGATATACTACTTGTCACCTTTGTCTGGCTTGTTCTCATCTGTCCCTCCATGAATGCAAGTCGACACCACACCATTCCATTTTGTTGTGAGCACGTTCTTTCCATTTCTGGCCAAAGAGTTTTGTCATGGGATTGGCCCAGTGTGCTTTCAGTTTGCCCAGCGGTCGCTTGTGGTCTCTGGTGATCCAGTCACTGATGCAGGTTGTCCACCCATTGTCTTGTCTGCAGACTACATTATCCATTCATCTCCGCACTACATCGGTCACCTCTGTACACCTTCTGATCTCCTCAGTCGGTGCGTGATCACGGAGCAATAACTTACACATTGCCCTTCCATTGCTCTCTGAGTGACAGCGAATCTTTCTTCCTCCTCTTTTGTCATTGACCAGCTTTCCCTCTGTGTATCATTGCTGGCAGAACAGTGGAGTTAAATAGTTTTCCTTTTCTTCGTGGGCAGTTCACATTATCAGACATCTTTATTTTCTTGAAACTTGCCCGTCCCACCTTTCTTCTCCTACTACATTCCCCTTCGAATGAGTTGTCTCTATCAGCTGCTGACCCCGGTAAATATATTTGTCAACCTCCTCAATTAATTTCCTGTTTACAGTGATGATTCCTTCTCCACAACGCTCATTCTGCATCCACTTCATCTTCGACGTGTTCACTTCCATATACTACTTGGTCAAGCATATTTTATTATTATTATTTTATTACAGTAGCATCTAGGAGCCCCATTTAAGCATCTGGGCCCATTGTGTTAAGTTCTGTGCAGGCAAATAACAAAGACAGCCCCTGCCCTGGAAAGATCACAAACTATGTGTGAGGTTGCAATCTGCACATTTTCGTATCTGCATATTAGATGTTGGTAGTCTTAATCTTAAGCAGTATCATCTCCTTATATTATCCAGTCATTAGGCATACTTAACTGCTGATCCAGTACCCATTACAGCTTTCATAGCACCATGTTCTTTCCACTCTATCAAATATCCCTTAGCCACTGCAGTCACTTTTCTGTTAGTCACAGTCGTTAGCACAGTAAAAATCAAAATTCCCAGATTCATTATTATCCATGTCTCATTTTGCAATATAAACTTGTAATCCAAGTTCCAACTGTGTTCTGAAGCCTCTTTCTATTATCTAGTTTTTAGCTACCAAGGCAGCTTTTACCAATTTATTGTCCAACACAGTGTGCATATTTGGGGGCTAACAGAAACCCTACTTGAATTGGAAGACACTTTCACTGACTTGAGTTCTGTGATTCAATCTGGCCTTTTTAAACAAACAGCATTTAGTCTCATAGATTTTAAGGCCAGAAAAGACAATCGTGATCATCTAGTCTGACCTCCTGCACACTGCAGGCCACAGAATGTTGCCCATCCTCTACCAAAGCAGACCCATAACCTCTGGCTGAGTTACTGAAGTCCTCAGATCATGAATTAAAGACTCCAAGTTACAGAGAATCAACCATTTACTCTATTTAAACCAGCAAGTAACCATGACCCATGCTGCAAAGGAAGATTAAATCCCCCCCCGGGTCTCTGCCAATCTGACCTTAAATATGGCACTCATTTGAACCCTGAACATGTTGGCAAGACCCACCAGCCAGACACCTTGGAAAGAATTCTCTGTAGTAACTCGAGCCCTCCCCCTCTAGTGCTCCATCTCTGGCCATCGGAGATTTTTGCTTCTAGCAGTCACAGATGGGCCAATCTCATCAAATTTCCCCTCCATAAATTTATCAAAATCAATCTTGAAACCAGTTAGTGTTTTTGCCTCCTTTGCTCCTCTTGGAAGACTGTGCCAGAGCTTCACTCTTCTGATGGCTAGAAACCTTTGTCTGATTTCAAGCCTAAGCTTGTTATTTAAACTGATGGACAGTTTATATTAATTTGTTCTTGTGTCAACACTAGCACTTAACTTAAATAACTCCCCTTCCTCCCTGGTATTTATCCCTCTGATGTATTTATAAAGCGTAAGCATATCTCCTCTCAGCCTTCATTTGGTTGGGCTAAACAAGCCAAGCTCCTTGAATCTCCTCTCGTAAGGTAGGTTTCCCATTCCTCCAATCATCCTAGCAGCCCTTCTCTGCACCTGTGTCCAGTTTGAAGATGAAGGGCCTAATCCTGACACAAGTGCTGAAAGTATTTGCAGGATGAGGCCCAGTAGGAGTACTGCCCCCCACTTTTCAAAATAAAGAAATGGATTTACTTTGACGGTCAATTATTTGGGGGCAGGGACTATCTTTTCATTATGTGTGTGTACTGTGCCTAGCACAATCATGCTCTGAGTCCTGACTAGGGCCCCTAGTACAAATAAATAATAATGAACATTTCCTTCACAAGACTGTTCTTTGTAGCATGCCCTACTTTGAGGTGGAGAATGGTTTTAGCATCATTCCACAGGGTCATCTGTAATTTAGCCTCTTCTTCCTCGAGACCTTTTTAACTGTATTTTCTTAATCTCTTCATTCTCCTTCCTTTGTTTGGACAGATGATTGCTCCATCTCACTTTCCTAAAGATTTCTAGTCTCACCGTGATACATTTAATCTATCACAGTTTATTAATGATCCCGTTCATAAGCAAAATTGCACCCTCAATTTAGTTATAACTTGAGGGGTAGAAGGCATTGATTTAGCAATGCAAATGTCTTTCTCTTAACTTTTTCACCTGCTTTTATTTTGAATGATCTACTCTGAGACATCAATCTATATTTATAACAAGGATCCATAGAAACCTATAGCACCTCAGGGTCACTTCCTGTACAGCAGATGTGTTTGGGGATTGCTGCGGTATAGATAGAGAGAAGAGCATGCCCTCAAATCCAGCCATCAAGGCAAGAAATAGATATCAGTATTATGATGAGGAGGGTGGGTTAAAAGAGAATGTTAATCTCTTCTGGGAGATTTTCGTACAATAAAATTGAGGCTGGTTCACCTGTGACTGCTTTTAACCGTGACCTTTTATTGAAAGAGTTTTCACTGTTGGTTTTTGCACTCAAGATTTTTTTTTTCCTTTTGACTTTTAAGTGTATTTAGTGCTTGTGAAAGGTGCCAGTCTGGCAGCCTAGGCCAGTGATTTGCTCCATTTATCAATAGAACTGGTACACAGGGATGGCCTTAGGGAAAATGGTGCCCTGGGCAAACTTTCTTTGGCACCCTTTAAGTACTGCTCCCCGAGCAATGGGTGGCTGTTCACAAGCAGCGCAACAGCAGGTGGAGTGGGGAGGATGCGTGTGAGCACCTGACTCATACCCCACAGCCCCCTTTATACCCTCCTCCTACCTCCCGGGTGGGCACAACCCTTCTTCAACCTCTTGACCATGACAGCCCCTCCTCTCCCCAACCATGGCACCCTGGACAGTCACCCATGTCACCCACTCCTAAGACCAGCCTTGCTGGTACAATACCTGCAGCAGTGCAGGCTTCCCCCACTCTTTTCCAACAATGAGCCTCAGATGTGACCTAGAAAGACCATCTCAGGAGATGATATGGGGAATCACTCTCCACACTCATTTAGTCTCCTAATAGCAACTGCCATTTACTGAGATGATACTATGAAATGGACACCTATCCATCAAGTACTGACATAAGTAAAGTCTCTTCCATATTGGCTCTATTTAAAAGTTTTACTTTATTGCTGTAACGAATTCTATGAAAAGTTAAGAAGAAACCAACCAGCTCTACACCCCCCAGTCATTCACACAGGCCACAGAACTGAAAAAAAGAAAGAAAGATTTTTATCTGATGTGGGTTTGTCCAAGGGACTGAAGAAGGGTAAAAAAAAAATAATTGTGCTTTCCTTCCCTTCTCAACTCTTCCACTACACTTATCTCCTTGTCAATATTCAGTGCTCCTGTCCCACTTTCTCATTCTTCTTCCCTCTCCCAGGCTTTTGTTCTTTTGAAGATGCTTATCAATGAGCATTAATTAGCATTTCTGAAACAAACAAAAGACATACAAAGAGAGATGGTAGTTAAAAACAGAAGCAGCTCAGCTGTTTTTAACTAAAGTTCTGGAGCTGGCCTTGAATGCTATGGTCAGCCCTGAATTTCACAGCATTTACCACAGCCGCTGAATACTACTGGCCTGGCTTAGAGACTGCCACTCCTTTAAACATGTAGCAGAGAAGGACAGCAATACCTACAATAAGATATTGATTGTGCACTATTCATTGCTAACATTGGCAAAGAAAATTCTATCTCATATCAGGAACATAGCAGACGTGGTATCCATTGGGAATGTTCAAAAATGACATTGATAATCCTACTATGCATGCGATAACTTAATCATTTATTTCAGACAGTACTCACCATTTCTCATTTGCTTATACATTCAGAATGGCCATATTCCAACCAAATTTAAAAGCTACCGTAGCAATCCTCAATGTTCTTTCACCATTAAATTTTATTCGGGTTGAATGCCTGTAGCTCACTTTCCTTATGTGTCTAAAATTTACAGCCATTTTCTACCCCGATCCACATTTGGAGTCCACTTTGACATCAATTGCCCAGCTTTGTGCAAAGATGAAAGATCAAATATAACCTTAAGACCTTTAGAACACTAGACTTTTAGAACTCTGCATGTAAAAATGAAAACACAAATGCATGGGTGTTTGATCGCCTAGTCAGCACATATGATTGCTATGACTGTGCATTCAGTCACAAATATTGTACAAGAAAATGGCCAGTCAGATATGTAATTTAAGCAAATAAATGTACACATATATTTGTGCATGCAATTGTGTCCACAGAGGTCTGAAATTCTGTCAGGGTACCATCTTGTTATTCATCTGATTCTGGCAAATGTGTAGATCATTTCTGCTCTATTTTTATGGATATTTTAAAGGTTAAGATAGCCACTGTTAAACTAATAACAAAATGTCTGCTTAATTCTGAACAAATGAGTACAATGAAAGCAGCTAAGTTTTTAAAGTACGGATTTCAATACCATCGATCATATAAAAAGGAATCATTAAAACTACTTCAAAGCAATGCTGATCTATCAAGGTTAGCTTATCTGATTTAGGTCAGATATTTTCCAGCAGATATCAATTTATTTGTCACGTAGCTAGCTTCATCTGCCACTGCTAATCCCACCGCTGGGAGTCCTGCAAGCATCTATTTTAGTTCCAGTATCTGCATGTTTCCACTGAGTCACACTAGAAGTGGATTAAAAGCAAGCTAATGGCCTTAGCCCCTCCTTATGGTCCTGATTAGCATGATGGATGCAACGGGGGAGGAGGGGTGGAGCAGCCTGCACAACCCATACCTCCTTGCTCTTCCCAACATATACTGGGAAGCTTAGGCTACGTCTTCACTACCCGCCGTATCAGCGGGTAGCAATCGATTTCTCGGGGATTGATAGATCGTGTCTCAGCTAGACACAATCTATCGATCCCCGAACATGCTCCTGTCGACTCCAGAACTCCACCAACGCGAACGGCGGTAGCGGAGTTGACAGGGGGAGCAGCAGATGTCGATCCCGCACCATGAGGATGGTAGGTAATTCAATCTAAGATACTTCGACTTCAGTTACGTTATTCACATAGCTGAAGTTGCAGATCTTAGATCGATCCCCTCCCCTAGTGTAGACCAGCCCTTAGTGTGACTCCTTAAGGCACAATCTCTCCCTGCAACCCCCTTGGCCCAGGGTAGTTCCACCTCACTCCACTCAGGGACGGGCCTTAAAGGATTGGGGGGAAATTTTCAAAATAATTTAGGAGTCTAAATATCATTCTAAAAAATGACTTGGGCACTTAGGCCATTTTGAAATGTTCACCCTCAGTCTAGCCTGCAAAACTCATATCTCTGCCGCTCTGTATCTTTAAATACCACATTGATTTTGAAGTTCTTTTGTTTACTAAGGTGAAAAGGGGTTAAATCCACCAAGACGTCAGCTCTCTCCAAAGACGAATTTTGTCCCTCAGCCCAGCCCTTTCCCCAATATGATCTCCCACCCAGCTACCCAGATGGACTCTTGTCTTTCTCCCACTCTTCCTTCCAAGTGAGGAGGCTGCACCCACCTCAGCAGGAAGACAGCTTGCAAGAAGTCAACCAACCATGCTCTGGTCTGCCTCCAGGCACCTTCTGGTCCCCAGATCTCATAGATCCTATCTCATGTTACTTGCATCCTCATTCCAGTTCACTCTAATATTCCGATCAAGCTCTGTTGGGGACTCCACTTTCTAGGTTTAAATTCCAACTCCGTAGACGGAAGGTCTTCTCTGCTTGAATTCAGCCAGTTTCAAGCAGAGAAGGCCGTGCATTCATCCCCTTCATATACAGCCTTGCCTCCCGTGATGCACATAGTTTGTGCTGAATCTGATGGATTTTAGCTGCAAAGTAGTCAGAAATTTCCTCACATCAGGATGGATGCATATCAGCAACCAAGAGAAGACTGTCTGGATTGACCAAGCTATTTTTCATCCAGAACAAATCTGCTGTTTGAGACTTTGCAGGCATTACTGAGGTACTGGATATGCTGGGAGAACTTTGTGCCACAAACTGAGTGGAAGTGTTTTCAGTTTTCTGATGACACTTTATATCTCTACCTTGTCCATTTCAGAGTGTGACATCAAGTGTCTTTCCCTGTGACTGGGAGAAATTTAGGTGAGAGTCAGAGCAATTTGCCGGAGATTCGGTGCAGACAAAACTGATATCATGATTATAGAATCATAGAAATGTAGATCTGGAAGGGACATCGAGAAGTCATCAAGACCAGCCCTGGACTTATGGTGGGCTGGAGGCAGCAACTCTCTCCAAGAAAAGATATTAATCTATTATAGCATGTTACCAATGTTTGCAAGTTAAGGGTCTGATTAGATATGCAGCTGCTTTTAGACAATCAAAAACTAGTAGTGACCTAGACTGTTATTTTCCATCTGTATCTGGCCAGAAAGCTGCAATCTTTTCTTTTGGATGCAAACCTTCCTACTATTCATTATCTGTCAGCTCACGATTGGAGTACTGCAATGTGATCTGCACCTTAAATCCATTCAGAACTGAAATTAGTGAAGAATGTTGCAGCTCATTTATGAGTACAGGACACCAGTATTCTTTAATCAGCCCAAGCTGCCTACTGGTTTCCAAGTGGAATTACAGGGCTTGTCCATCCAGTGTGGAAATGAGCACCTTTGAGATGTGAATTCTAACACACACCAACATGTTGCACATTAATTGGCTTTTGTGGACCCTCCTGGTGAGCACTGAAGTTCAAGTGGACTAGGGCACTTCTAGTGCAGCAGGCTAGTTAGTACACAACATGTTGGTGTACATTAGATTTCACATCTTACTGATGTGCATTGTTGCATAGTGTTGACAAGCCCCAAGATATTGGTTTTGAAACAAAGCAAAAAAAAAAGGTTTAGAACCATCCAAATGGCAAGACTGTGTCCTCCACATGCCATATTCCATACCTGAGATTAGCAGAAGTGATCAGGCTGGAACTGCCTTGCTATATAAGGGACTGATCCAAAATTCATTGAAATCAATGGAAAGATTCTCATTGACTTCAGTAGGCTTTGGACTAGGCCCGAAGAGAGGGATTTGCTAGCAGGGCAGTGTCTGCAAGCGAATACTCCTCAACTCAATTATACTATCTTTAGGGCATCTAGAAAAAGACATTCTTTTGCACTGGGATTTGGGGACAGCTAATGTGGCTAGGGTGAGTATTGCTTTGGGGAATTTGAGAGGAAGGGAGATTTTTGATACATTTTGTTATTTGTTTTGTTTTCTGCTGGTTGTATATCTTTATAATGTGATGATATCCTTGACTATTCCTTTCCCTGCTTTAGAAACTGAGGTTTGTAAATATGGTAGGTAAATACATTGTTGTTACTCTAAAACCTCAGTGGACTTTTCAAATGTAGTTTGTTTTGTTTTAATTTGCCCAATGTGAGCTCCTGCTTCTCAGGCAGTCATGAAAGGAGTACACCATTATTTTCAAAAACTTACATTGGCTAGGGTCATAGGCTTAGACTCCAAGGTGTTCAGATACCACAGCAATAAGTTTCAGTTAAAACACAAAAAGAAATTAAATCAACTAATAAAAAAAACTTACATAAATCCCTTTATTGTCATTGTGGCACATGTGATACATAACATGTACTGAGGCGTCTCTAATACCCAGTTGCAACATGATGTGTTAAACTGAAAATGGGACAAAAATGTTTTTTTAAATGTACCCTGTTAAAGGCTAGACTGATGGCAACCTACATCCCCAAGGAGGATAGCTGAATTCCACTGGCTTCTTCACCATGAGTTTGAACTTTTCTGAACAGGAAAGAAGGGAATTTATGTGATTAGAGCTTAACTGTCCATTAATCATTTTTGGCTGAATGTGGAAAAGATGTCTAAATGACTTTTAGTCTAGACCACAACGTTTTCTGGACATTTATTTCTTGAGAAACAATATAGCAGATAGTGACAGAGTAGATCGAGCAGAAAATTGCTATGGGACAGAATACTTAAAGCAGGCAAGACATTCTGGAGGAAATGAAACAGAAACAGAGGGATTAGTGTTATACAAATTGTCTAAAAGTGTGTTCTGAATGTGTACATGTTGGTTGTATTAACATCTCTGTCACTGGGCTACAGTACATCGACGGAGATGTCTACCAGCAACAGTGAAACATGGCTGTTCTTGAAGCTCCTACTAAATTTCTTTACTCAGCCTCCTTTGGGAGTAAATCCCTACAGATCATTTATAAATATAAGCTATAAACCCATTCCTAGATTTCCACTGTGGCTACTACAGCACAGACTGTAACAATAAAAAAAATATGTATTCATCTCACACCGTAAAATAGCCATGCGCCTGCTGAAAATGTGGAACAGCGCTGCAGTCCCAAGTGCATTGTCCCTGGAACTCCAGTAGGAATAAATGTGCTTCTTTGGCACAGTTGACAGTGTTGCTGTTTGAGATGCCCAAACATTCCAGTAAGTATAAAGAGGAAGCTGCTTCCCAGAAGGATAATTCTGATGTAGTTTTACATTTTATGGACTAACCTGTTGTATTTAACCTCACCTGGGCAGTGCAAACCCACAAGAGGGCCATAGCCATCTTCCTTTCCTCCCTCCTTTGAGACAATTTGATTCCACTGTGGAAGCCTGTAGTTAGCTGTCCCTGGTCCTTGCACAAAGGGGCAGAAGAAGTCTCCTTCTACCCTTCACCCTTGAATGAGGCCCATCCAGGAATCTGGCCCCAAATATTCAGTATATGATTGTATGCCAATCCTAACTTATTTGAATTGAGGGAAGGATTATTTCCATATTTTTAGTATTATACACAGTTGTAATTTGAATAATCTGGTAAACAAATTAATAATCAATTCAACAAATATTCTTCATATAGACCCATGTTAGATCATTCATAGTGCCTTTCAGAACATGCTATGATATGAGCCCCATCATACTGCCTTGACATAAAATCAAATTAAATTGCTCTTATCACATAGTGATTAGCAAATGGGTAGTAAATATGGACATCAGTTTGGATCATTGTCATTCACTTCAAGTCACAATTCCATCTCATCTTCCTTATCTCAAAATGACACCAGGAGACAGACCTATTACAAACTGTTTTTGCCACATTCCAGTAAATGTGTGCAGACTGTAAGTGAACCTCGTATAAAGAGCCTTGCAGGAGAAGCTCATATTTGTTGGAAGCAGAAGCTTATATAAATTGAAGGCAGTTGTATCCCATGAGAAGTGTAGATGTTTTCGGTGGAAAACAGAGCATGGAAATGCACTACTGCAGCTCTTAGATAACAATTTTAAATCAATATTTGTACAAATAAGTACCATTAAACTCAGATGAGCAACTCCCTGATGTCATAATCTTTCCATTTTCTTTTTCTGATCATTTATCAGCTATGTTGAGAGTAAAGGTGAGAATGACTAGAATATGAAATTAGGAGAGGAAATCTGCAATAGGAAAGAAACTAATGTGAAAGTTTTTTAAAAAGCTTATTACTTCTTCCTAATTTTTCAATAGTTTATGCTCATAAAGTTTGAAGAAAGACAGCACCAAGAATCTATGTCTTCTGTTTGCCTATATACCTGTGTGACACTGAGCCAGTTAGGGTTAAGCAACCAGAAGGCTAAGAGACCCAAAATCAAGCTTTAAGAACATATTAGAGAAGTACTGAAATGGTAAACAGGGCCATTCCTTATAGCTAGATATCAAAGTCATGTTAAGTAGACTAAATTCTTTGAAATGTAAACCTATGTTGTCAAAAATTGGAAGTAAATACTAATTGTTTTTGTTTATGTTTACCTATATCTGTTAGAAGTTTCACATTGTGATCTCATTAGCTTGTAGATGATAAACTTCTATTCCTGTCTGTTACTATATTCTATAGATTCAGAGATCAAAACATTTAGATGAAACTTGTGGTATAACAACATCATTGTCAATATTTCTCTTTGAAGTTTGTAGTACACTATCTATGAACTGCTTGAATGGTTAAGTACCTTATGCTAATGAGTTACCAGTGTATGCTAGGAAAAAGAGATTTAGTTCAAAGCAGCAATGTGCATTAACGATTCTTCATCCAAGGAATGCCTACTATGATCACTTGCTACCAAGAGATTTATCAGCTGAGCTTCAGCTATAAAAGAACTCTAGAGCCTGATCCTTTTTTATGTCAGATCTGCTTAAACTTTTTCAGGGGAGGTTCAAGCCACAAGACTGATATCTCCAGGCCTATGCTGGAATATCCCCGCAAATTTTCATAGAAGAATTTGACACATGGACTGCCTATTGGACTATAACGTAATGAATTGATTCTGGACGGACTTTTATAAATCAGCATCCTCACCATCTCTACTATGAAACTGCCTAAGAACTTTATTCATATTTGTATGTATAATGATCTTTTAACCACAGTCATTCTTTGTTCTTTTTTTTAAAATAAATCTTAGATTAGTTAATAAGAATTGGCTGTAAGCATGTATTTGGGTAAGATCTGAAATATTCATTGACTTGGTGGGTAATGTGTCCAATCTCTTGGAATTGGTAGAACTTTACAGATGGTGAAAAAGATTTTAAGTAATCCTCTCTAGATTTGACTTGGCTGTCTGGGTGGAAGCCAAAGGCTGGATTGCCTAAGGGGAACTGTATTTTTGGCTTCTTGGTAACAAATAAAGTATTACAGAAGTTGTTTTGTGATTGGCTTGGTGGATCTAAGTATAAGAATAAACCACCACATTGAGGGATTTTCTGCCTCCTTATTTGCAGTTTGTCCTGATTAAACATTCTCACTGTGGCCTCTCCATCGACCATGGATACAGCCTGTACAATATCTGGAAATAGAGCTTGAAAGGAGGCATTTAAGCAAGGTCAGTCTCCATTACCTTATACACTCAAGTGTCACCCATGCTCCATCTGATCCCTGGCTTGAACATAATTGTCCCACTGCTTGGTCATTTGTCCATTACTGATCAACTTCAAGATGCTATGCATTATTAATTATTACTACTTTTACAGTGTTTAATTATTGCATGTGCTCAGTGCTGTACAAATGAATGAGAAGACTGGGTCCCTATTCCAAGGGGCATACAATTTAGTTAGTTCAAATGCAAACAAATATCCCAGAAATATATAATACCCAAGTGACAGTATGCTAGAAATTGTGAAGAGAGGCTTCATAGAAGCATTGCTGATGATGATCTCAATATTATGGCAAATCTCACCATTCCAGTGTCATTTTTAAAAACCTCTTGATCAGATGGTGATCAGGAAAAAACTTGCAAAGTTCTGCCATTTTTCAAAATAGCTACTATCTACTATTGTTCCCAGTAGGATTGAAGTCACAGGCTGCCTTTAGTCAAGATGGAGGGCATTTCTCTACAGCCTTTGCAGGCCACAATCGGGCTACTCCAAGCAAAGATGGCCACCAACTTCCATTGTTATCAAGGGAATTAATGCCAGACTGCCTTTGGGAATATGATGGCTCCCTGTACTCTCCAGAGCCAGGAGGGACACTGAGGAATTGGTAAATACAGGGGAACAAGGAAATGGGGGCAAAAGATTCAGAGATGGCTCTGGGAGATTATAGACAGAAGGAAAACGATAGTAGAGGAGGAAGAAAGAATGATACAGATGCTCCCCGGGTTACACAAACCTGACTTACGCAATTCTGCACTGATGGAAAAAGTTCCATAAGCTAGACATAGGAGTGGTTTGTTTTGTTTCAGTTTTTTTGTGCATAATGGTCGGGTATACATTTCCGACTTACACAAAATTCAAGTTACACAAGGTATTCCAGAATGAAACGCTTGCGTAAGTCAGGGAGCCTCTGTAGCTTCTTCACCTCATGGGGTTAGTGGAAGTTCTTACAAAGGGAGGAGTCAAATGCCTGGATCAATATGTAGTATTGAATGTTGGGGCTGTCTAGACTTGGGGACAAATCTTCTGTTTTAAAGATACAGATAGTGTCAGCGACCAGCTATGCCTAGTGGTCAGTAGTCAGAAGTCAGAACTAAGGGCCAGAACCCGAGTCAGATGCGATGCCTGAGCCAAGATTCACAGCTGGAGTCAGGTGCTGGAGTCTAGGGTCAGTCCAGAGTCAGAGGTCACTAATCAGAGCCACACATCAGAACCAGGTTACTGGAGTGAGGCAAGGCAGGGGCAGTGCTGGGTCCAAGACAGGGGCTGGACTGGAACAAGGATGGGGAAAAGGAGGCAAAGGTGCTATCACAACCATAAGTAAATGCTTTGAGAAGCTCCTTAACTGGGGCTGCTGCTGGGCTTAGGTGCCAGTCTGGTCATCCTGGCCAGTCAATCAGGCAGCCTACTACAGGCCAGCACCGTGCATTAGGTTTTCCAGAGACTGGTTCTGTGCTGGGCCTGATTCCTGATAGGCAGAATGTAAGCTCTTTATTTAGACTAAGCTTTTTGGAGCAAGAACTATTTTTTTGTTCAGTGTTTGTACAGTGCCTAGCACAATGGGTCCTGGAGCTGCTAGCCACCACCATAGTACCAATAAATAATAATAATAATAATTAGCTGCTATCCTTTACATTTTGCACCACATAGATGCAGGCCTCAAGAGCCTAGCACACTGGCAGTTTGACCCTCCCTTGGGCAAAGATTGGGCAGCCCAGATCTGGGAGTTCCTATAACAATGTACAGCAGCTTGCATTACTTACCGTCACTTACCAGTGATTATCACACAGTGGTATCAGCAATACCATGGTTATTTCCTATTTTAAGCAAGCAGCAAGCACTCTTATGTTTACCCACTAATAAAATCAGCCTGTTGCTCCATATAACTATTTGTGGTGTTGCTGTGAAACACAAACACATTATAGATCTCAAAATAAAAAAAATACTACCTAATTAAAAAATTAGCATGGAACCTTTCAATAAGAAATGCATGCAGAGCTAGAATATTAGACTGGGAGTCGGCTCAAACAAATGCAGCTGATATTTATAAACAAATGGCTTATAAGGAACTATAGAGGATAGCAGTAGAGGTTCAATTAACAAAATAGTATCAAATAGTAGAGTTAAACCTTACTTGATTTTACTGTTGTTGAGAGCAGAAGTCTGATGATACTTTTGGTTGGATTTAATATTAAAGTGTTGATCTGAAAGGTATTACTCATGAATGAGCATTACAATTTCAAATAAACTTAAGTAGCCCTGATGTATTCTTGAGGTCTTATTTAGTAAGATAGTATGTGCCGGTGTAAAGTTTCTGAGGTTTATGTCCTGTGCACATATGCTATTTTTAAGAATTTAACACACGGAAAAGCCTTTGGGGCTAATGCTCTGGGAACGAGGCCCTTTTTATGTCAAGGGTGATGTATGAACTGATAGTTCATGGAAGGTGAAGCATTAACTAAGTTATCAGACTTTTACCTTTTGAATTATGGTTGAGTGAGCCTAGTGGACCGATTACGTTTACTGGCATTGGCTGAATAGTCTGTGAGCTTGTTTATGTTACCAAAGAAAAGTGATAATATGGTCCAATTAAATGCCTTCAACCCAGCATAACTAAACAAATTAATTTTCCATTCCAAATAGAATTTAACCTAAAGCAAGCCATGATTTATATGAAACAAATCTGGCTAGAGCCAGGTGGTCTGCCGTCCTTATTTGGGCCAAATTATTTTTAAAACCACAAATAATATTTTGAGGTTGAATCAGATGAAAAATATTTACTATCAGAAAGAAACTGCTAGTGTCCACGCATAAGACAGCAAACATATCAAATCTAGTTAGACTCGTTATGAAGAGTTCAAAGGGTCACAGAAGTTCATATAACCAGTAACCACACTTACACATTCAGAGGGGGAGAACAGGACAAACCTACTGCTAAAAGTTTGCCTTTTAGTTATGACATTTATTATAGAAGTGAAGGCTTAAAACAAAGATCCTTTAGTAAAGGAAATTTACCTATTTCATAAGCAGCTGATGGAAACTAACACCATTTTAAGGCAAAAAAACAAACCCCCCTACATGAAGTTCCATCACATTTCCTTTCCATCACTATTTTTCCATTTAAAGAAAGGAAGAAAGTTGAATATTCTGTGCTGCAAGATCTCCTTGACTGCAAAGAAATGACTTTATTTATATTATTAATTATATTTCAGTAGTTCCAAAGGACCCAATTAAAGATCAGGGCTCCTTGTGCTAGGACCTGTACACAAATTAATATTAAATTTTATTTGAATATTAAACAGACAATCTACAATAGTGTTCACAGCTTCTATTTCTTTCCTCTTTCACATCCCTCCTTAAAGATTCATTATTTCCCCGATATCCACAAGATGTGAATCAGCAATGATTAGTATTAAAAATACAGTACTGTTAATTCGACAAGATGGACACATGCCCAAACTAAGTATCTATATCATCTTATTATTACAACTCTAGTCCTTGCTCCCCATCTTTCTCATCCTATTTTCCCCACACAACCACCACTTTTTCCATTACATCTAAAGCTATGCCCCAATCTTTCAAAAACTTACTCACATGCTTAACTTTTTAAGCATGTGAGCAGTCCCATTGAAGTCAAGTTAAGCACATGAATATTAGCAAGACTGTAAACTCATTGGAACAGGAACCTTGTCAGATTCTCATCTGGTGTAAATCATAATAGCGCCATTACTTTAAGGGATTTATACGGAATTAGACCAGTTGAGGAGCTGGCTCTTGTCCTTTATGCTTCTCCTAAAAAGCACTCAGCACGCTTCTGGGCACTGTAAAAACACTAATTATCACATCATAATTTGCACAATATTGCCAGTGCCATCTCTTCTGTAAGAATCCCTCCTCTGTGCCACATTGTTGCATGGGAGGTACATGTGCTTCTTTCTACCTGCTGTTATTTAAGTGGCAAAAAATAGAGTTCAGGCAGAGCAAAGGAATGGAAGATGCAAGAGGAGAGGTGGCCTCAGAGGCCCATTCAGATCATCAACAGCAGCAGCAAACAGTATTTTTATTCTGTTCTGTTCTTTACTGTTCAAAATTCCAGTCACTCTTTTGATATATTTTACCTCAGACAATGTGCTTCTATCCCAGCACATTTTTCTTTCTTTGGGATTTCTTTTTCCTCATGATTAATTATTCTTATTTATTTTGTTTAATGGTGATTCTCCCCCGCACTATCCTTTCCCATTCAGCACTTACATATTATGGTGATGGACACCACAGAACTCCCTGAAAAAGATCAGATGGCTTTACACAGTAAGGCAGAAAGTTTATTGCTTGGCAATAGAGAGCTATGCAATTATTTACTTGAGTTTAGCAACCTCAGAGGTTGAATGAAATCAAATGGAGAGGGGGAGCTCCCCACTCACTAGGGATGCTGCCTGGACTAGGGCTCTGTTGGGCAGGGAGGGGGCGGGTCCTCTTTGGTCACTTCTCTAGTGGAGCCCAGGCCCACCCAGCTCCTTGCCGCTTGACCATGGCACCCTAGGCTATCACCCAAGTTCTGCCCTCATAATTGTGGTGAAAACCTTGGGCACACGACTTCTAAAGGCTTAAAAAACAGAAGTGAAATAAAAAGACCTCACATTTATTATTTTTTAAAATGTCACAATTTCTGAGTCAATCTCATGAATTTTTGGGTCTTGACTCAAGAATTTTGAGTTCATGGGGCTGATAATACATTGCTATGCTCCCCTTCCTTAACCCCTGAGCAATATGATATGTTTATTCTATCACTTTCCTAAATCCTAGCTCTCAGCAGCAACCTAAACCTCATTAAGTTAAGGGTTCTAGGAGAAGAGGGTTCAGCAGATCTATCTTGGTAGGTCATTAGAATGAATTTTCTGTATGACAGGGGTAAGTTTTACTAGATAGATACTATAGATGCACACTATTTTTAGAAATAAAATCACAGTGCAGAGTGTTTGACCTGTGCTAGTGTAAATCAACATTGTTCCATTGACTTCAGTATATCTGCACTGATTTACAGCAGCTGGAAATCTGGTCCAAAATATAAATTACCTATTTGTGAAATCATAGAATCATAGGACTTAAAGGGACCTCAAGAGGTCATCTAGTCCAGTCCCCTGCACTCCTGGCAGGATTAAATATTATCTAGACCATTCCTGACAGGTGTTTGTCTAACCTGCTCTTAAAAATCTCCAATGATCTCCCTAGGCAATTTATTCCAGTACTCAGCCACCCTGACAATTAGGAAGTTTTTCCTAATGTGCAACCTAAAACTCCCTTGCTGCAATTTAAGCCCGTTTCTTCTTGTCCTATCATCCGAGGTTAAGAAGAACAATTTTTCTCCTTCCTCCTTGTAACTAACGTTTACATACTTGAAAACTGTTATCATGTCCCCTCTCAGTCTTCTCTTTTCCAGATTAAACAAACCCAATTTTTTCAATCTTCCCTCATAGGTCATGTTTTCTAGACCTTTAATCATTTTTGTCGCTCTTCTCTGGACTATCTCCAATTTGTCCACAGCCTTCCTGAAATGTGGTGCCCAGAACTGGATACAATATTCCAGTTGATGACTGATCAGCGCAGAGTAGAGCAGCAGAATTACTTTTTGTGTCCTGCTTACAACACTCTTGCTAATACATCCAGAATGGTGTTCGCTTTTTTTTTGTTTTGCAACAGTGTTACACTGTTGACTCATTTTGCTTTTGTGGTCCACTATGACCCCCAGATTCCTTTCTGCCATACCCCTTCCTAGGCAGTCATTTCCCATTTTGTATGTGTGCAACTGATTGTTTCTTCCTAAGTGGAGTACTTTGCATTTGTCCTTATTGAATTTCATCCTATTTACTTCAGACCAATTCTCCAGTTTGTCCAGATCATTTCGAATTTTAATCCTTAAATTCATAAATGTTACAATCATATGCTTGTACTGGATAGCACTGAAGCATAAGCGCCCAGATAGATACCACAGTGATGAGCATGGTAAAACAATCTAAATAGAATAGCATCTAGCTGGGATTGGCCTTGACTGTAGTTAGAACATACTGCATCTCACAGGGTTGGTAATTTACATTTTGGGCCAGATCTTCTGCTTGTGTAAATTGGTGCAGCTCTGTTGAAATCAAGGGTACAATGCTGATTTATAGTCACAGAGAAATTGTCCTGGACTATACAGTTCTGACCATTCTTACAACACACCTTTGAAAGAGTTTGAACTGAGACCTTGAGATATGTCACCCAGGACAGTTTCTTTTTACAAAGACAGTAGAAGCTACAACATTCTTTAGTGTTTATGATAGGATCTGCAGTCAATTAAGTAACAGATTCTCACAAAGGTATGTGCTTTCAGAGATCCTAGTGCAGTATTTATCAAACTAAATAAGAAAAGAGATATTACCCCTATCTACAGGGCCCAATCCTGCCCCACTCGAATCAATGGGTGAAGAAATGTTTGGGATTTTGTTTTTTACAAGTAGTCTCTGTTGAAACACACCTGATAATGATTTATAAATGATAACTGTATTAGTGGGGGAAGATCTTGCATTTTTGTACTCAGGCAAAATTTGTTATGTGAGGACTACAAAATCCAACTTTTCATCTTTAATGTGCAGTTCTGCCCTGAGAAGTGAAACTACAGAACTCCATAATTATTTTCTCACTCTCTTCCAGAAGAAGTGATATGAGTTTACAATATTTTTTTTAAATAGTTGCCAATACAAACTAGTATCAGGGAGACAAGCTGGTTCTTTCTTCTCACACATCATCAATAGCCATAAAGCTCCTACAGGTCAAATTAGGTCCTGGATTAGACTTCTGTGACCCCTGATCTTCAAATTAGGCCGTCTCCAACAATCTTTATAACTCCATTGCTATCAATGGATATGACTAGGGTAGTGGTTCTCAACCAGGGATACACAAACCCCTGGGGATACGCAGAGGTCTTCCAAGGGGTTCATCAACTCATCCAGATATTTGTTTAGTTTTACACCAGGCTACGTAAAAAGCACGAGTGAAGTCAGCACAAACTAAAATTTCATACAGACAGTGACTTGTTGATACTGCTCTATATACTATACACTGAAATGTAAGTACAATATTTATATTCCAATTGATTTCTTTTTTAATTATATGGTAAAAATGAGAAAGTCAGCAATTTCAGTAATAATGTGCTGTGACACTTTTGTATTTTTTTATTGTATATGTAACCCTTCTGCCAGGCCGAATTGATAGCAGCAAGGGCCGGGTTCAATACATAGAGGTCCCTTCCCTACAACGTAATGCAAAACCAGCTCGAGCCCCCACCCAGTGACCTGGGAAAATCTTACACACACCTCTGGGTGCCTCAAAGAGGCAATACTTCCCCTCTCGCAAGCAAAGAGTCTCGGTGTAGCAGAAAAAGTTTAATTACATGAGATAAACAACAACCATTAAATTGGGAAAACACCTCAACTAGAGTTCATAGACCAAACCGTGAGCAAAGACTCACCCCAGGAAACTGGGCCGTGTCCTTTCCTCTGGGCTCTTGAGTCCAGCAGCCCCCAAATCACCCAAGACTCCAAAGTCCAATACCCCAAATATCCCTAGAGTCCAGCAACCCAAAGATCACCTACAGTCCCAAAAGTCTCACAATCCAAAAGTCTCTGTCCCAGGTCAGTGCAGCCCTAGAGTTCGAGAGTCTATCTGCAGAGGTCCCCCCCGCCTCAGCCTGGGTAGAAGGGGGCACCTTACGTGGTCCAGGGCCAACTGCCCTGCCTCTCCGTGGGGTTTTGCTTCTGCCTTCTCCACAAACTGCTCAGCTCTACCAGCCACTCCACTCTGCTCCTCCAACCGTCCTCACAAACTGATCCGCTCTGCTCCACCAGCTGCTCTGCTCCACCAGCCATCCCGTGATCCGCGCCAGCCGTCCCCGCAAACTGCTCGGCTCCGCTCGCTCCATGGGCCACTCCACTTGTCCCACAGCTGCTCCACTCTGTCAGCTGCTCTGCTCCACCAGCTGTCCTGCGATCCACTCCAGCCGCCCCCACAAACTGCTCGGCTCCACTCA
The DNA here is from genome assembly GCF_003597395.2 of Chelonoidis abingdonii. Taxonomy (NCBI): domain Eukaryota; kingdom Metazoa; phylum Chordata; order Testudines; family Testudinidae; genus Chelonoidis; species Chelonoidis abingdonii. The sequence continues at coordinate 98,903,958 of NC_133773.1, forward strand.
CTCCGGTCTGCCAGCTACTCTGCTCCACAGTATAGCTTCAGGCTCCCCCACTAGTTAGCACAGTACTCAGTGCTCTCAGCTCAGCAATTCCAGCTCTTTAGTGATTTCATCTCACAGTAGGGGAGCCCCAGTGCTAGTGCACCATTAGCCCAAAGTGAGTTCAGCTCAGTAACCTGTATATAGATTCTTAAGAGAATCAAAAATCAACTCTGATATTCCACAGTGGAGAGAAAAGTAGATAGAACTGGCACTTCTGGCTCATACAAGGCATCTACACCACCAGGTACAGATACCTGTGCCCAGCCTCTCTCAATTCACTGGGTTTTGGAACCCATGTCCCTTGTCTAGCAAGTGCTATTTAGTTGATTGTGAAACCCTTTATCATAAAACAGTTTCCTAGTTCCTCATTTACTTAATCGGGGTGACAACACTTTATTCCTCCTGCCCCAATAACAAAGAAATTGGGGATCCCACAGCTGTGAAAGTAACCATTTTAGGCTGCCGGGGGCTATGCTAGGCAGAGTGGGTGTGTCTATGCAAACACAATCAGCCTCTGAAATTCTTTTCCACACTCGCCATAATTCACCACCAGATGTCAGGGTAGAGCTCATCCTGACTCTGCTTACATATATTTGTATTGTCTGATTTTGTAAGAAAGAAGCTTTTAAGTGAAGTAAAACTTGGGAGTATGCAAGACAAATCAGATTCCTGAAAGGGGTACTGTAGTCTGGAAAGGTAACTGATTGGTGCTGTAATTGAAACAGTTCTGTCAATGGTGCATAGAAAGTAATATAATCCAGTCTATGTCTCTTAGAACTGCAGAGCCAACAAAGATAACAAGGGAAAATGGCCGTAAACTTTTGTCACAAAAGTCACTAGGAATATGACCATAAATACCCACAAGGAATAGATCTATTGAGTAAGAAGATGCCATTCTGCAAAGTGACTTTTGAGACTAGATTCACATTTTAAAATTAAGACAAAAACTAGAAAGAACTTGCTGTGTTTGTTACACTGAGTTGTACCTTCATTAACACTATTTTATCATAACAGTACTCATTAGCATCTTCCATCTAGTGATCCCAAACTGCTTTAGAAACATTGATAGCCTTATGAGGTAGGCGAGTAGTAGTATCTTTATTTTACAGACAGGGAAGCTGAGACACACAGGCATGTTGTTTAGCAAGGTTACTCAGGAAGCCTGTGGACAAGGTAAATATAGCTCCTCAGCTGCCTGGCCTATTCATGTGCCTTAACTACAAGACCGTTCTTCTGTCAAAGAGTTTTAAAGAGCTTTCTGTGTGTATAGAAATTCTTGCATAAATGTGTGCCTTAGATGTGTCATATCATTCTAAAAGAGGTTTAATCAATCTAAAGTTAAGACGTAAATCATTGATTAAAAATGTCAGAAGTGACAAGAATATAAGATTACTCCTGCATTTTTTTCAGAGTTCTATATGCAAATTTGCATACACTACAAAATTAACATTTTTAAGTGAATGAATTATACTCTTGTGTTGAGACGAATGAGCCAAATTTGCATGCAGATTTTATGAGGAGGCTATATGTGCTTATTTTTAGAACAAACAGCAAGTGCAACTCCTTAGAGTTTGCTAAAGCAATCAAAACTTGCAGCTCACTAAAACACGCTGTTTCCTCTGCCAATGTGTGCAAACAAATACAAGTTGTGCTCTGAAAAAGATGCACTGACAGATTTCATGAAAACATTGGGATGTGTCAAATATATGTGTATCAGGTTTTTCAGCATCGTTTGTAGCCTGACTAAATTAAAGTTACTGTACTGTTTAGTGCAACAAGGTTATTACTTATTAGTTTGACACACTTTGATGATCAAAGTAGGAAAAAGAAAGGGAATCGCATGGTAGGACAGAAGCATGAATAGTTACTCACTGTGGACTCCATACAGAAAGTGAAGCAGAGCAAAATATTTGAGCAAGCCACAGGAGAGTATTGACAGCAGTGGAAGAGTACCAGAATCATAAACCAAACAGCTCCTGTTGTCCAAATCTCAGTTATCCAAAACTACTGGGGTATAAAAATAAGATCATATGTCATACTTCAGTGAATTACACTGAAAATTCCTTTGGTTTTAAATGTATTCAATTGCCCATGACTCTTCAATAATTAAGGTTGCACAGTACTCTATTTAGGATTTAGGACTGATCCAGGGAGGTACTTGGCGCTCCTTGAGAAATTGAGCACACTTGGTTCGATTGACATTATTTAAAAACGAGTGTGCTTTGGATCCCAAATGAGTCAAAACATAAGATTTTTTAACTAATTCTACTTAAAATAATAGGACTATCTATCCAATGTATCCAGGTTCTCATACTACAGGGATAGATAGCTGTGTGAGCTCACTGTCATCTCCCAAAAACTTTGTTGTTGTTTTAATGTTTTTGGCTTTTGTTTGTTTTACTTCCTGTAAGGTTTAAATGAAAAACTTATAAAAATACCTGTTTGGAAAATTTTACTAAGAACCACATACTGTCCTCTCTCTATGCAGTGGCCTTGATATCCACAAGAGCTGTCTAGACATCTGGAGGACATCATGTAATTGTAAAGGCAACATCTGCCTATAACAAGGCAATTGAATACAAATACCTTTTTCCTGCTTTCTTCTGGAATGAGATATTTATGCAAATAAATTTTATTAGCAAATATGAACTGAATTAAGCTATTCTGCACCTGCAAAATGTTGATGGCTTTAAGTCCATATTTTAAAGCATTTATTAAAAACAGAATTGCTAATTTTTTTAAACTGGAACTGCACCTTCTCTGTCTATGTTACAGTAGTATGATGTGAATTCATTTCAACTGGAATCTGATAGTGCCCTCTAGAGGTACTTCATTTTTACAGACTTTTGGAGACAACTATTTCCATGAAGGTTGTATTCCTAATATGGAATTTTTAATGTGTTTATATCATCAAAAATATAAAGAAGCTTCATCTCTTTTGCACGTGCCGTAATATGCAGTTAGGTGTGTCTGATCTGACGAGGGGTATTGTAGACAGCACCGTATCTGTTATAAATTAATACAGAGGGAGACAAGATAGGTGAGGTGATATCCGTTATTGGATTACCTCACCTGTATTACCTCACCTACCTTTGTCTTTCTCATATCCTTGAACCAGCACAGCTACAATAATTCTGCAAATAAATTAAATATGGACTATCAGGAGTTTATCTATCTATCAGGGATAGAAACAAAAGTATTGACGCCTATAGCAAAAATAACAGGGCATTTCACCATAAAAATTTTCCCTGGTGACATTATAAATCATTCTTTTCTTTTCAACAGTTGCAGTTAGTATTCTATGTAGTTTTACAGGTGAGAACTGTCATGTCCCAGGTTGCTGGGAGCAACAAGTCAAAACACTGAAATTCAACACAGAGGAAAAGTGGTGAGGCACTAGATTGGGACTCAGGATAACCGGCAGGGCCGGCACTACCATTTAGGCAGCCTAGGCAATTGCCTAGGGCGCCAGAATAATTGGTGGGCAGCATTTTGCCAGAGGGGGCGGCAGGCAGCTCCAGTGGAGCTGCCTCAGTGGTGCCTGTGGAGGGTCTGCTGGTCCGCGGCTCCGGTGGAGCTGCCGCAGTGGTGCCTGCGAACAGTCGGCTCCTTGCACGGCTCCGGTCGACCGCCCGCAGGCATGACTGCGGCAGCTCCACCGGAGCCGCGGAGCACCGGACCCTCCACAGGCACCACTGCGGCAGCTCCACCGGAGCCGCGGGACCAGCGCATGGGGTGGCGAAATTGCAGTCTGCCTAGAACGCTCAAACCCCTAGCGCCGGTCCTGATAACCGGGGATCTATTTCTGACTCTGCCACGTGTTGCCTCTATTACCTTGGGTAAAACTCTTGATTTCTGTGTCTCTGTTCTCCCCTTAAAATAGACATACTTCCTTCTCCCTTCCTTTGTCTCTTCTATTTAAATTGTAAACTTAAATTGCACACTCAAAGGACTGTATGAGTTTTTGTATAGCCAGGGCTGACCCTAGACCACGACTTTGATGCACAATTTGCATGCATGATTTATTCCTGTCACTATTTACTCTGGTTTATTTAATAATTTAAATATTTATGAAAATGTAGTAATTATAATAAATTGTGTCAAAAAAGGCATCAGGGAAATCTACAAAACAAACAAAAGAAATCATTTATTAAAATGATGACACTGGGCCCAGTGTCCCAACTATAGCCATGTGCCAATGCTAAATCTCTATCCCTTTCCAATCTGAGTAGAGGGATAAATGGAAGTAGGAAGCTATTTCTAATGGTCATGAATAAAATTATCAAAATAGCTTATGAGTTTTGAGAACTGCCACAAAAGGATTCATGTAGCCATCCCTATGAAAGGAGTTCCATGGAGGAGGCAGAACACAGGAAGCTTCTGTCCCCCGTCTAAACCAGATGGGTCTTTGGGATTGCAAGCAAAGACAACCCAGCTGATCTCAACGGACTTGATGGGAGAGAATGAAAGACAGACAGACATTCTCCTCACTCCATCACACTTCCATATCTCAATAATCCATGTCAGTTTTTCTTCTGAATCAGCCTCACTCTGCTGGCCTTTTCACAGAGTTTTTTTACAATATTGTTAGCTTACGTTTATGAAAGCCTTAACTAAAACGGTATTGTGTAAAAATAAGGCTGGCAGCTTTGCCAATGGAGTTACTGTATTCCAACATGACACAGCAGCAGTGCACAGATCATGGTTAGTACTTTGAGTTGGCAAGGTCCATTGTGACTGAATGCTATCCTTCCCAACAGTATTTTCCTTTGCCTTCATTAGATAGATTTATTTAAGATAATAAAATGTTCTTAGCCAACAAGTTCGAAGAGCATGTGAAAAAGTTAAATATAGAGCTGACTGAAAGTTTTCTGTTGGAAACACATTCAATCAGAAAATGCTGTTTTGCTGACATTGAAAACTTCCTGCAAGAACATGTCAATTTCAATAACATTTTATTTAAGAAAAAGTTGAAAAATGCATTCTGATAAAGAAAAAAATTAAATGTCAAAATTGAAACAAAATGTTTTGATTGACCTAAAACTTTTTTGGAAATTTTGTTTCCAAGGGCATTTCAAAGTTCCTTGGTTTTGTTGCAAATCCGAGCACAAATATTGAAATTGTGGAATTTCCCACAAAACAACTTCCAGTTCCCACACATCCCTAGTTAAATACAATTAACAACAAGGCAGCCTCATACTGTCCCTAAATTCATCTCTACCCTCACTCCACCACTCCCTCAAGCACAACTTGAATAGATAAGTGAGCATGCGATAGCGTCCTGAAGCTCTGCACTTTAGTCGCCAGATTTTCAAATGAGCTCTGCCATGTGCTTTTGAAGACTCTTGACATGAGCATCATGATATAAGCATCACAATGGGAGGTGCTGGGTGACAGGCACTTCTGAATATTTGGCCCTTGTGAACCAAAGGAGAAGTAAATTCCAAAGCTAAGGTCTCTCCAACTGAGAAGGCCCTGCCTCCAGCACCCCATATTCAAATCTAGAGTATTAGCCAAAGCACCCTAGCTGATATCCCCTGTTGCATAGATACCCAAGGAAAGATGCAGTCTCAGGATGCTAGGATTCAAACCATGTAAGCTTTACAAACCAAAATCAAAACCATGAATGGAAGTGACAAGGTACCTACTGCAACCTCTGGAGAACCCATATATATGTTCCTTGTAACTGACATTGCTAAGTAAATTGACACCCACAACCTGCACTAGTTGACGCAACTGAGTGGCCTTCAAGTTTATTACAGTACCATGTAAGGTGCATTGGAATAATCCAGTTGGGAGCTCCCAAGGAAATTTACAGGGTCCACATTGACAAAAAAAGTTACCATGTTCATCTAGTTAAACAGAAGAAAAAGGTGCTTGTGACCACAGAGGCTGCATGGGATCCAAGTATCAAACAGGAATACAGAAGGCACACCTCATTTGTGAAAATCTATGACAAAAACATGAGCATATCCCTTCCGCCTCTCTCCAAGTGCTTCCCCCTGACTATCAACATCATGGGTTGAGTCTTAGCCAACTCACTTGTACCCAAGCCCTAATCTCAGCTAAGCAACTGTTGTCTGGGTTTCATTAAAAAAAGAGGTGTACAGTTGCACGACATCCATATTTGCAAGAGAATTCACACATGGTCTTGTGGTTAAGGCATTAGACTGAGAATCAGGAGATCTGGATTTTATTCCTGGGCTTGTGACATGTTAGGCAAAATCACAACCTCTGTGTGCCTAATTTTTACCATGTGTAAAATGGGTACATTAATTAATTTGTCCCTACCTCCCAGCAGTGCTGTGAAGCTAAATCCTTTTAGTATGGTAATAGGGTCCATAAAAAAAAGCCATATACATGAATGAATATATATTGATGGCCTTAGGCCAGAGCATCTCAAAATCTCCTTGTTTCTTCACATTGATGTTGAATAGGATGGTTGAAAGACTAGAATCCTGCAGGCCACCTCAAGAAAGCTCACTAGAACCAGTTGAGCAATTGCCCGACTTCTAACCTTTTAGGATTTCTCTGGGAGGGAAGAATGAAACAGCTCAGAAGCAAACATCTACCTCATAGGCAGGTCAACAATCTCATGGTCAATTAAATCAAAGGCTTTTGAGAGATTTGAAAGAATTAGCTTGGATACCTGACCTTTGTCCATCATTAAGCGGACATTTTTGTCCATCGAGACTAATGTAGTCTTTGTGCCCAAGCCGGAAAGAAAGGGATCAAGAGAGTTAGATGACTCAAGGTGGTACCAGAGATGTCTTGTCATAAATTTCCCCCCAAAAGCAATATTACAGGCAAGGCAAGGGTCAAGAGGTGGCATCTGAGCAGAAGTCCTGCATTTGTTGGTGTAAACCCCTCCTTTTTCTTTTTTCATGGTGTTCAGCTCAAAATCAAAACAAAAACCTTATTGCTGCAATTATACCTGCTGTTTCTACATGTTCTGAGTTGATGTGGAAACATTCCCAGACAAGGTGACAGTACAGAGTCTTGAGTGACTGAAAAATGGTAGTTGCTATTTCAGCACACTAGAGGGAGTGAAGGAAGTTGAAGCTGATTTGGGAGGCTTCGCAAAGAGCAGATATTCCTGCACATACACTGTACACATAACCCTTTAACTCCTGGCTAATTAGTAGTGAGTGCCGACAGGGGTTCAGTGCTGGTAGCCATGTTGAGCACCAGTCAGATCCAGCCCAGCCATACAAGAAGATACAGCTGCCAGGAGTAACCCAGAATGAATCTGTGGGGTGGGTCTCAATACAGTTTCCTGTAATTTCACAGCATTGTTGGACCTTATTGGTCTGCAGCAGTTATAGGTGAAGGTATCTGTGAAGTCCTTAGTCCCAAGAAGGAAAATAAGCATTTTTACATAGAAATAGGCTATAGTTAAGGGGATAGGGAAGTTTGCTACTTGTCTAAAAGGCTGTTGCCTTATTCTTGTTGCTCGCCCTGCACCGTGACTGGTAGAGCACTAGTCAGACCCAGCGCACCCAGGAAAAGAGAGCTGCCAGGGGTAACCCAGACTAAATTGTGGGCTGGCTCTCAATACAGTTTGCTGTAATGTTAGAGAAGTCAGCAGGATTGAGACTGAGAAAACACCATAAAGGAGAAATCATAGACTGGAGGCCAGATGTCTTTGTGAGGTGTATCACATCATTAAACCAAAGGCCTGTTATGAGCCCACAAATACAGTAGTTGTCACAGGTTTTTTTTCCCCTCATTTGAAGTTTCAAATGTGTTCAAATGGATGCTGAAACAACTGGTTACGTAGTACTAAATATTTTAAGTATCAATATAATACCCAGGGTGAACCTACTTGAAAGCAGAAGATCTTTAATTGCCAGAAGTCCCAATCCCTGTATTTGTAAGGTATTATACATGTACATCTTTTAGGGCTTGGGTCCTGAGTTTATTTTTCATTTTAAATGAAAACAAATCTTTTGCTAGTGACGATAGTCTTCCTAGAGTGCATTGTAATCGCTGTGCTGTAACAGTTGACTATAGAGTATTATTCAGTAAAAAGGATTTGAGATTATTAATTGTGTGTGTGATGCTAAAGACTAGACCCGGATTCCAAAGAAGAGAAAGAAAGTGAGACCTATAATAATTTCCACTTTTTTTAGTATTTACAGGGTTTGGGGGAAAATTTTAGTATTTGGGGAGTTTTAGAGGAAATTGGATGCCGCGGGACAGGGCTCTTGACCTCTGTTTCAATATAGTGCTTGGTACACCTACGGTACTTTATATATAACCTATGGCAAAATGTTAAAAGGACATTATTCCCCTTTTACTTAACTACAAACAAAGTATCAGACAGCTGTAACTGGAGTCCAGCAATATTTTGTTCAGCTGTATTCTGTAAGACACTGGTTGTATGAAAACACTCCCTTCCACTCATTGGCAGAAATGCAATTTTATCACTTTACCTTTCAACTTTTCCTATGATTCCCTCAGTCAAACTATGCATATTAGGCTGAGATAAGGCTATCACTTCACCTTAACAGCTCCAGCTCCCTATAAAAGAATTCTGCTGCGCCTACGTTTGATATCTATCTCAGCATCATTCTTTAGACCCTTGATCATACTTATATTGATTATAATGAATCAATGCCATAGGTACTGCACTTTTGTGCAAAAGCCATCCAAGCCCCTTTAGAACTTGTCAAGGAAAAGTACATTTTGCAATACTCTTCATAACAAAATAGTTACAGCCTATTCTACATATGAGGAATTCAGCAAAACGTAGCAAGAAGTCAATAAAAACAAATTGCTTCATCAATATGTACATTCATTTATACCCTTTAAGATTATCTTTGCAAAGCCAGCACAGATGCACATTTTCTCCATTTATAGCTACGCATATTAAACTAGGCAAGGGAAAAGGATAGGAAACAAAAGCTATCAGTACAAATCTAATTTGCAAGTATAGTTATGTGTATGTTCAAAGAATTCAGGGTTTGTTTTCTCCTCTGTTTCAAATCCATAGACACTGGCTGACCAAATGTTACCTACTTTCCACTGGGTACCATCATCTCCCAAAATAAACATAGTATTAACACATAATGGGTCCAAAATCACCTTATCTAGGCATCATCATGCTTATTACTACAGTATCTAAGCACTGAGGCCCAGATCAATGGGAGTTGGGTGCCTAGATACCTTTGAGGACTCTGTTTGAGCCAATGAATGGACTAAATTCTGGCAGGGGGTCGCCCATGCCATAAGGGAAGAAAGCAAATAACTTACATGTAAGTGTCTCTCAGGCACAGTAAGCATGTAGACTTCTGCTGAAAACTTGTCAGGCCAGAAAAGCTCTAGAAAGCCATTGTAAGTCTTTATATGAAAGATACAAAGGTGGCTAGGGGCATGTTATAGCCAAACCAGACTCCACAAATACTGCCAAAGCCGCTATAGAATAGCAGTGGGTAGGGAGAGGGAACTGCAGAAGGAAACAGAATAAGCAGAGAAGTGACAGGGAATGGATTCTTTGGGTAAGGCCTCAGATATATTGGCATAAAAAAAATTCCTCGATAGCTGGTGGTTGGAACAGGATCTTCTTCCCATGTGAGACATGATTTTTAACATAACCAGTGCGTTACATAATTAATAGTGATGGAACTAATACCGTACCATTCATCATTAAAAAAAAAAGTTAAACAGTTTAATTAAAGCATGCCTCTCTAGACGATTTGCATGAATGCTCTGTTCTGTTCATGTTCTTAGCTCACATGACCATAATATCTGAGCACCTTCCAGAAGTGCACTCCCGTAGTCTTGATTCCCAGTTGCTAGTAGATGTACTGGGGGCTGGGACGATGGTCATGTCCTTACCTGGACATACTGCTTCCCCTTTCAATCAGAGAGAAAAGCCACAACATTCTGGCTGTCTTCTGCATGTGTGTACATAGGGGCTGTCCTCCCACACGCCCAGGCAAGGGTAGCTGCAGTCAGTCCTTAGTAGGAGTCTCATTCTGATGCCCTTATGGAACACCCAGAGGAGACTACAGCCCAGATGTTTAAGATATTTAGCATTGCTTCAGTCAGTGTCACAAGGCCTAAGGCCTAGATCCCTAAAAGTATTTAGGCACCTAAATAAATAGGAGTTAAGTGCCTAAGTCTTTCTCAGGATCTGGGCCAAAGTGACTTAGACAGCTAACTATTCATCATTAAGTGCTCCCAAATGCTATGGGACTTTTGAAAATGGGACTTTGTTGTCTCACTTAGGCTTTGCAATGCTTAGCAGAGCAATGCCTAAATACCTTTACAAATCTGGGCCTATATGCCTTTGCATGATTGCATCTGAGAGATTTAGTTATCAGTCTAAGTTTTGAACACATTTACAGAAAAAAAAACTCATTCAGAAGTTTATGCACTGAAAACTCAGAGCGTCTTGCAGTCAGCAATGGGGGTACACAAGAACCTAGACAGAGAATTACCACACATTCTGAAGACTATAGGATCTTTCTATATTGGGGAAAAACTAAATGGAAGAGTTTACTTGTTTGTTTCCCTCACCTCATGTGGAATGCAGACTTTAAACGTATTTTTCCCGAAGTAAGGTATCTAGATAGTACATCTGTTACAATTTTTTGCCCTATCCATGTTCAATATGGAAATGACAATCTTGCAATTTTTGTAATCATCTAACAATTTGTCCCTTTTGATTTCAACATTTAAGCAGGCACTGGCTCCATAATACACCATAATTAACTCCAACTGTGAAACTCCTTGCATAAAATAATGATGGAAGTGATCAATCACCTTAACAATAGCTAATGGCACCTACCTAGAAACACAATCATTTTGCTGTGCAGTGACTATAGTGAGCTATTATTATAACAGACCCACCTTGTATCTGAGACAGCACACTTACGTTCTCCATTTTGAAGTTTGAAAAGGGATATTATCTCATTGTCCTGTGTACCTCATTCAACCTTCATCCACCTACAGCCTGTTCTTACAGCCACCAGCCCCAAAAAGCTCACATCTCACCTGTGAGCAAAACAACCCTCTCAAAGGGACCCCTTCCAACCTCAGATGTCACCTCCTGCTTCCCAACTATCGTGTTTTTGTCATCAACCGCTACAGCTCAACTAGATCTTTCCTTATCGCACTTAAAGTTCCCTTCCCCCAACAGAAAGGGAAGGTGGCCTGACTCTTACACTGAAATTGTGGACCCTGGCACACCAATAGAGAGCTGGGGAATTAGCACACAGGCTCAGTCCCTCTACACTACCCCCAGAGATTCGTTTCCTCACAGCAATTGTGCTGCCACAGCCTCCCTGTCAGAACCTATCCCAGCACTCTACCCAGCAGCATTTTGGTGCAGAGGGGAAGGACATGGTCAGCATCATCTTACTCTACAGAATCTCTGCAGATTTGCAGTGAGGTGATGCCACAGAGAGTTGCCATCTCCTTTCTCACTCTCTGGCGCTCTGACCCAACAGTAAGGGAACTGCCACAAGTTTGGTAGAAGAGGAGGTAATTCATGGGACTCTCTCACCCCTCTTTGTATATCTTCCAACCCATTTTCACTCATTTCTGGGTAAGTGTCATAACTGGGATGTGGACAGTCCCACCTACCAATCAAAGCAGAAGTCAAGCCCAGTTCAGTACCAGGAGGTCAGAGTCCAAGACAGGCCAGAGGGCAAACCAAGAGTCAGGCATCAGAAGGCAGGCAGGGTTAGTTTACCAGGAGATTAGCAACAGGACATAGCAGCAAGGGACACAGTCCCAAGCAAGAAAAAGCCAGTTGCACAGACAGCTTCCTTTTCCTGTGCTAGGTTTATACAGAACCAATACTGTGAACCAATCAGAATGCCCAGCATTCTGTCAATCACATTACAGGACTGGCATCCTCTATCAGAGTTCAGGTTCTATTCTGACAACAGTTAGTAGATCAGTGGGTGGCAGGTTGGTGCTTCCTAGTACCAGTAAGCTCTACAGACCAGGGTTCAAGCCCTCCAGCCTCTAACAGTGAGCTATATTGTGTACCTTGGATGTTAGAGGCTTGCTCAGTTATCTCTGTGACCAGACAAATGTTTTTCAGAAATCAACAACCTTGTTTGTGGCTTTTTGTGAAAAGCTAAAAGCCAGCCTACTGCCGTCCAGAAGTGATATAAATGGAACAAATTCTGTAATAACATAGGCTATGTCCATTGTTCTACCAGAAAAGATTTAAAGCCCTTTTTACTAGAGGCAGAGAGAGTAGAAGTTTCTGAAGCATCTATTTGTCAAATGCCGGGATTGCTGAAAACTGCAAGTCTGCTACCCGGGAAATCAGTGGATACATTTACAAAGTATTATTACTTCATGACTATGTCCAGATCCATCTGGATCCTGCAGTCACAACAGCAGTGTGTCAGGCATTTTCAATTAATAATATTGCTCAACCCTTCTTTAGAGGATTTTTCACTGCTTGCTAGTATCTCCCTCTGGCAATCTGTAGAAATGATGACATGAAAGAGAAAAAGAGGTTCCTTAGTGAAATAACTTTTGTCCTCTCAATTTCTTGCTTCTTCAGATCCATACTGGCCCGTCCACATTAGAGGGTGTCTTGCCTGAGAGAAACTGTGGGACCATTAGAGAGTGGGGCTTTTACACCCTCAGTTTTAGAATGGTGAAACAGAGGGGTATGCACTCATAGTCACACAATGGCTCGAAATGAGGCAAGGCATATGAATTACATTGTGATAACTGGGCCTACAAATTTACCCTTACTGGGAGTTCTACTGTAAAAAGTTTATATGATGTCACAATAACCAATAAGAACTAACTATGAAAAGTAACTCAAGTTGTTTTCAAAAATAAGTGTTAAACAGGTACGAGAAAACCAGACAAGTAAATTAGTCTAAACAAAAAGGCCAAGTTTATATGATTCAAGGACTATGTTGAAATCATACTTGGTAAAAATAGAAGATGTGGAACCAGAAATTAATGAACCAAAATTGGTGTGTTGCAAATTAGAACTAATTGATGGACAAAATAATGAACAGGGATGGGCAGAGAGTGTGAGTGGCAGGGGCCTTCGGGAAATGGGCGTGGAGGGATTCTGAGTGGGAAATGGAGGGAGGAGAGGAGGGATGCATGTGGCAAGCAGTAGTGAGGGGGCTGAGTGGGGAAAGAGAGGAGGGATGTGAGCGTCAAGCAGCAGCAGGGGGGGCCAAGTGGGGAGAAGGGGGGAAGGAGATGAGGGACACACGTGACAAGCGGGGAGAGGGCCAAGCCGAGGAGGGGGCAAGGACTGGGGCAGAACAGGTGTTGAGTGTGGATGGAGCCAAGGGTGGAAGAAGTGGGACGGGGAGCTAGCCTCCACGAAGGGAAGCTTCTCCCACTGGTGCCACCCATGCCAATATGGCTCCATCAGGAGCTCCCTAATGACCTGAAAATCAAAAAGGAAATCAACAAAAAGTGGAAACATGGACAAATTGTTAAGGATAAATCAAAAGAATAGCACAAGCATATAGGAATAAAATCAGAAAGGACAAAATGAGTTACACCTAGCAAGGGACATACAAGGCACTGAGAGGTTCTACTTTAGGAGCAAGAGAAAGATGAAGGAAAGCCTAGATCTATTTCTTAGTGGGGAAGGAGACCTAGTAATGAATACCACCAAGAAGCTTTGTGTATTTCGTGCCTATTTTGTTTCAGTCTTCACTGCAAAGGTTATTTATGATCAAACACTTAACACAGTTAATATGATCAACAATGGCAAAGAAACACAAGCCAGAATAAGGAAAAAACATGTTAAAGAATATCTCAGTAAGGGTACGTCTACACTACCCGCCGGATCGGTGAGCAGCGATCGATCCAGAGATGGTTGATTTATCGTGTCTAGTCTAGATGCGATAAATCAACCCCCCAAGCGTTCTCCCATTGACTCCAGTACTCCACTTCTGTGAGAGGTGCAGGCGGAGTCGATGGGGGAGCAGCAGCAGTCATCTCACGGTGGTGAAGACACCACAGTAAGTCGATCTAAGTACCTTGACTTCAGCTACGTTATTCACACAGCTGAAGTTGTGGAACTTAGATCAACTCCCCCACCACCCCCCTGTGTAGACCAGGCCTAAGTTAGATGTAGTCAAATCAGCAAGGCCTGAAGAAATTCACCCTAGGGTACTTAAAGAAATAACTGAAGCAATCTCAGAGCCATTAGTGATTATCTTTGAGAACTCAGAGGATAGGTGAGGTCTCAGAGGACTGGAGAAGGACAAACATAGCATCTGCCTTTAAAAAGGAGAACAAAGAGGTCACAGGGAAATATAGACCAAGTCAGCCTAACTTCAGTACCTGCAAAGATACTGGAACAAATTATTAAATAATCAATTTGTAAGCACCGACAGGACAATAGGGTGATAAGGAATAGGCAATATGGATTTATCAAGAACCAGTCATGGCAAAGCAACCCAATTCCCCTTTTCTACGACAGTGGCATAACAAGACCCCAGAGGGGCCTGGTGCAGGAATAGATTAGAGGGCCACCCTCTTGATTCCAAAATTTAAAATTTTGTTTACCCTCAACATCACAGTTCCCAACCTCCCACATGGTCTCTCAACATCCCCCAGACTCCCCACAGCCTCCACAACTCACCCCACTGACCCCCAGCATCTCTCTCTAGTCTCCAACCCTCCCTACTCACCCCATAGCCCACCAACAACTTACCACCCAGCCTCTCATACACCACCCCTGGGACCTTCCTGGCTACTCCCTGGTGCCCCTCTGGTTCAATGCTCCACTGCCATGTCAGGCTAGGGCAGCTCCTCCTGATCCCAGCCGCCCAGTGGCTCCACTCACTCCCATTGCCTGCCCCGCACTCACACAGCACACAGAGGGCCAGTTGGGACAAACCTGAGTGGTGCTCCGACTCCTGCGCAGGTGATCACAATGTCACAATGTCATTCAAATTTGGCCCTTCCATCTGATCGTGGGATGTGAGGGCCAAATTTGAGTGAGTGGCATTCTGACCCTCTGCACCAGGTTACGTGTCAGAGCACCACTTCAGCGGGTGGGCCCCATAACCTTGTGGAGTCCTGGCACAACTGCATCACTTGCACCATTGTAGCTATGCTACCATTTGACAGAGTTAATGGATGGGGAGTGAAGCAGTAGACATGATATATATTTTGATTTTAGTAAGACCTTGGATACTGCCCCACATGACACTCTTATAAGCAAACTAGAGAACTGTGGTCTAGATGGAATTACTATAAGGTGGGTGTACAAATGGTTGAAAGAGTAGTTAATCAATGGTTCGCTCGCAAACTGGGATGCTGTATCTAGTGGGATTCCAGGTGGGCCCGTCCTGAGTCTGGTGCTATTCAGTATTTTCATTATGAGTTGAATGATGGGGTGGAGAGTATACTTATCAAATATGCAGATGACACCTAGCTGGGAGGGGTCATATTGACATTCAAGGGTAGGATTAGAATTTGGAGTCAACAAGATGAAATTCAATAAAAACAAGTGCAAAGTACCACACTTACGAAGGAAAAAATCAAATGCACAACTACAAAATGGGGAATAACTGGCAAGGCAGTACAGCTGCAGAAAAGGCTATGAGGGTTATAGTGGATCATAAATTAAATATGAACCAACAATGTGATGCAGTTGCAAAAAAATTCTGGAGTGTATTAACAGGAGTGTGGTACGTGAAAGACATGCGAGGTAATTGTTCTGCTCTGCTCAGCACACGTGAAGCTTCAGTTAGAATATTGTATCCAGTTCTGGGTGCCACACTTTAAGAAAGATGTAGACAACTGGAGAGAATCTAGAGTAGAGCAACAAAAATGATAAAAGGTTTAGAAACCCTGATCTGTGAAGAAAGATTGAAAAAGCTGGATATGTTTAGTCTTGAGAAAAGAAAACTGAGTGGGGAACTGATAGCAGTCTTCAAATATCTCAAGGGCTGTTATAAGGAGAACAGTGATCAATTGTTCTTCATTTCCATCGCAGGTCGGACAAGAAGTAAAGGGCTTAATCACAACAAGGGAGATTTGGGTTAGATATTAAAAAAAATATATCTATAATGATTGTTAAGTACTGGAATAGGTTATCAAAGGAGGTTGTGGAATCCCTATCACTGGAGGTTTTTTAAGAACAGGTTAAGCAAACACCTATCAGGAATGGTCTAGGTGTACTTGGTCCTGCCTTAGGATGGGGAGGAAGGACTTGATGACCTCGGAAGTCCCTTCCAGAGCCTCATTTCTGTGATAGGAGAATATTGTACAAATAAGTTGCTCTGTCTGGGGCCACATCACCCTTGTGAGTATGCCCACACTGGAAAATGTACAATATTTTACTTATTTTTCTCACACTGAAGGAAATAGCTGCATAGTTCAACTCACTAGTTTAAAGTACAGGAAGTAAAAATCAGAGATTTGTACCATATAAATGATGGCAATAAAAAGCCAATACTACTTTAAAGGTTCAATATTTATCACAGTCATAAAGTCTTTAAGATTGCCATTATATGAACCTATGATTTCACTTCTGCCTCAATAATACTTCATTACTTGCTGTTATATTTATAAAATCTTATTGTAACAAAGCAGAGTAACCATCTTTCCTTTTATGAGATAGAAATAATTACAGGTGGCCTTGATAGCAATATTTATAATTAAGGTTATCTAATGCTTTCCATTAAAAGATCTTGTTCTTCTTCGAGTGCTTGCTCATATCCATTCCAGTTAGATGTTCTCGCGCCGCATGCACGTTCGTCCGAGATTTTTACCCTAGCAACACTCGGTGGGCCGGCAGGGCGCCCCCTGGAGTGGCGCCGCCATGGCACCCAATATATACCCCTGCTGGCCCATCCGCTCCTCAGTTCCTTCTTACCGCCCGTGTCTGTCGTTGGAACAGCAGAGCGCAGCTTAGCTGATTTCCACCTCCCTAGCTCTTCGCTCGTTTATATAGTTATTGTGTACATAGTTAGTTTTCCATAGTTCTCATTAACTTTTATATATTATTAGTAGTTTATAGTATTTGTGTATATAGTTAGAGGGTTGGGGGCTAGCCCCTTCTCCTCCTCCGGTACCGGGGTCCGTGCCCAGTTCACCAGGCTTCAAACCTTGTGCGGCCTGTCATTGGCTGATGCCCACAGGAGATCCGCATGACTCCTGTTTAAAGTGTCTGGGAGAATCCCACCTTGCGGACAAGTGCCGAATCTGCAAGGCGTTCAAGCCCCGGACAAAGAAAGAGCGGGACATTCGCCTCAAGCAACTCTTGATGGAGGCAGCTCTAACTCCTCCATCTTCGGCACTGACTCCGGCACCGGGGATGAGTGCTCCCTCCGCACCAGAACGCATGGTTCCAGTGAAGACTCCTCGGCACCAGCCTTCACTGGCTCAACCCTCTGGCAGGCACCGATCCCTCTCCCCGAGGACCAAGAGACACAAGGCTCCTGCGGCACCATTATCTGTGCCGCAGTCGGAGCGTACATCTAAGGCGGACTGCCCAGCACTGTCAACTGCTGCGGCACCGCTTGCCTCCGCACCGTCGATTCCGGTCTCTCAGGAGCCGTCGAGTCCGGTGCCTACCAGCTCCCCAGCGCGCACTGTGGTCGAGCTCATTGTGCCCTCGACGCTGGAGACTTTCTCCATGGCTCCAGAACTAATTGCTCTGACGGAGCCTGAGCTGCCCCAACCCCCGACTCCTTCGGTGCAGGTTGTTCAGTTACTGGGCAAGCCCGCCATGATGAGGCCATCTTCGCCGGACACTGTGCAACGCCACCGGTCCCAATCCAGGTCCCGCGGACTCCTCGATCCAGACATCGCTCCCGCTCTCGGCATCACTTGCAGTCCTGGTACCGCTCTCCATCCCGGTACCGGTAGTACTCACGGCACCGCTCAAGATCCCGGTCTCCATCGTGGTACTCTCGGCACCGGTCCAGGTCCCGGCACCGCCATACCTCTCGCAGCCGATCTCGGCATGGCGATGCGAGGCACCGGTCGACCTCCCAGCACCACGCTGGTCGCAGGTCCCGGTCCCGCTCCCAGCACCGCTATGACTCTCGGTACCGTTCGCCGGTACCGCGCAGACAGGAGTCCAGTGGACGCAGAAACCTGGTCCAAGTGACTTCAGCTCCTCCGTGGCCCTCGCGTCACCCATCCGTCTCCTCCCATGTGGATAGTGCCTCCTACAGAGACTCAGAGACGCATGCCCATGGCCTGGACCACGGACCTCATCAGTGTCCTTTTGGACACCTTGGGCGTATTATCAAGCCCAAGGTGAACCGACTGGCCCATCACGCTCCGGTCACTCAGAGCACCTTGTGCCCTAGGCCACCGTCAGCCGCCCTCTCCCCACTGACACAGAGGAAACCAGTGCTCACGCACCAGAACCGCATGACCTTCCGGAGCCAGAGATCCTCCCGGACCAGGCGTCAGTGCAGGACCCACTCGTCCCGGGGCTGTCATCTTCCTCCTCCCCGGATGAGGCAGTAGTGGGGACGTCGTCATCGGGACCACCTCCGATTGACCTCTGGTCACACCAGGACCTTCTGCGGCATGTCGCCCAAAATATCAACCTGCTGGTAGAGGAGGTCCCAGAGGTGGAGGACCCGGTGATTAGCATCTTGTCTGCAGAGAAGCCCACCCGAGTGGCTCTCCCATTCATCCATTTGATCCAGGCTAGAGCTGACACTATCTGGCAATCCCCGACTTCCATCCCACCCACAGCCAAGGGGGTCGAACGGAAGTACATGGTGCCTTCCAAGGGGTATGAGTACCTCTATGTGCACCCCGCTTCCTGTTCCTTGGTGGTACAGTCTGTCAACGAATGGGAGTGCCATGGCCAACAAGCCCCCGCGCCTAAATCTAGAGAAGCCCGGCGCATGGATTTGTTGGGGCGAAAAATCTATTCTGTGGGAGGTCTCCAACTCCGCATAGTGAACCAACAAGCCCTCCTCAGCAGATACAGTTACAATACCTGGAAGGCTGTCGGGAAGTTTGCCGAGTTGGTTCCATAGGATTCCCACCAGGAATTTGCAGCGCTCCTGGAGGAGGGGACGAGGGTCGCTTACGAGCCTCATTAGATGCCACCAATTTGGCAGCCAGAACGGTCGCTTCTGGCATACCCATGCGCCGTATATTATGGTTGCAAGTGTCCGGCCTGCCACCTGAGTGGCAACATACAGTACAAGACCTGCCGTTTGATGGTCAAGGCTTGTTTTCACAAAAGACGGACCCCAGACTGCAGAGTCTAAAGGACAACAGAGTAATTATGCGTTCATTGGGAATGCATATGCCTCAGACTCAAAGACTGTCCTTCCGCTCCCAACTGCAGCGCCCTTGCCCCCCACCTCGGCCACGGCAAGACTTTGCCAGAAGGAGAGGTCGTACTAATCGCAGACGTCAGTCTGGACCTCAAGGGGGCAACAATTCCAGTCCCACTAATCCAACGCTAGGACTCAAACCAAACTTTTGAGGGTGCGCCCGAGAGCAGTGTACCAATTGCCTCCCCGGATCCCTTTCAGTTCTACAACCGCCTTTCCCCGTTCCTTCCAGCGTGGTCCCAGTTGACATCAGATAGTTGGGTCCTACACACGGTGGAGCTTGGATACTGCCTTCAGTTTGTTTCACCTCCTCCCTTCCACCCCCCTCCTCGTCCCTCTTCAGGGACCCCTCTCACGAGCAACTCCTCATCCAGGAGGTCCACAAGCTCCTCTCAATCGGAGCTATAGAGGAGGTACCGGAGGAGTTAAGGGGCAGGGGGTTTTATTCCCAATATTTCCTTATTCCCAAGGCGAAAGGGGGCCTCCGGCCTATCCTAGACCTGTGAGGACTGAACAAATTCATCAAAAAGTTCAAGTTCCACATGTATCCCTGGAAACCATTATTCCTTCCCTGGATCCCGGAGATTGGTACGCCGCTCTCGACATGCAGGATGCATATTTCCACATAGCAATTTATCCCCCTCATAGTAGGTATCTGCGCTTTGTGGTAAACCATCGACACTCCCAGTTTACTGTGCTGCCCTTTGGCCTCTCCTCAGCCCCTCGTGTGTTCACAAAGTGTATAGCGGTTGTCGCTGCTTCCTTACGCCATCGTTGGATACACGTCTTCCCTTACCTCGATGACTGGCTTATCCGAGGGGCCTCCGAGGCACAAATCATCAGCCAGGTGGCCATTATCAAGGACCTCTTTCTGCGTCTAGGCCTGATCATCAACTTAGACAAGTCCACTCTGGTGCCTACACAGAGAATAGAGTTTATCGGGGCAATGCTGGACTCCAACCTTGCGATGGCCAGTTTACCCCCCCACCGGTTTCAGGCCATAGTCTCACTTGTCCAAGTTTTTGAGCGTTTTCCAACAACCTCTGCCTGCACTTGCCTTGGCCTCCTCGGTCACATGGCTGCATGCACATTCGTTACAAAGCATGCCAGGCTGCGAATGTGTCCTCTCCAAATCTGGCTCACCTCCGTCTATCGGCCGCCCAGAGACACCATAGACATCATTCTGACAATTCCGCCGAGCGTTCTCGGCTCCCTCGACTGGTGGCAAACGCCCTCCCGGGTGTGTGCAGGACAACCGTTCCATCCTCCCCAGCCCTCCATGTCCCTAACAACAGATGCGTCCTCCCTGGGCTGGGGTGCTCACCTAGGGTGCTTGCGCACCCAGGGCCTTTGGTCGTCCCGGGAGTTGACTCTACACATCAATGTCCAGGAGCTGAGAGCGGTCCGGCTGGCGTGCCAAGCATTTCGGCGTCATCTGCAGGGCCATTGTGTTTCAGTCTTCACGGACAACACAACGGCCATGTATTATATAAACAAACAGGGAGGGACATAGTCCTCCCCCTTGTGTCAGGAAGCGATCCTACTGTGGGACTTCTGCATAGCCCACTCCATAGACCTAGTAGCCTCCTTCCTCCCAGGAGTCCGGAACACACTCGCAGATCATCTGAGCAGGTCCTTCCTGGTGCACGAATGGTCCATCCATCCGGACATTCTCCATTCAGTTTTCCGGAGGTGGGGCTTTCCCCAGATAGACCTCTTTGCCTCCAGGGAGAACAGGAAATGCCAGGTGTTCTGCTCCCTGCAAGGTCGCTCCCCAGGCTCCCTGTCGGACGCGTTCCTCATTCCGTGGATGGGCCACTTCTGTTATGCCTTCCCACCATTTCCTCTCGTCCACCAAGTTCTGATCAAGATGCGCAGGGACAAAGCCCGCCTTATCCTGATCGCTCCGGCTTGGCCGAGGCAGCATTGGTACACCATGCTGCTCGGCCTGTCTCTGTCACACCCGATTCCCCTGCCACTCAACCCAGACCTGATCACGCAGGACTTCGGCAGGCTACACCACCCGGACCTGCAGTCCCTTCATCTGACTCCATGACTGCTGGCTGGTTGAGCCAATCGGAGTTGCGTTGTTCTGCCGCAGTGCAACAAGTGCTGCTCGGAAGCAGAAAGCCCTCCACGCAGTCAACATATCTTGCTAAATGGAAGCGTTTCTGTCACTGGTGTACTCAGCAGGACCTTTCTCCGCAGGCTGTATCAGTCCGCACCATCTTGGACTATTTATGGTCTCTCAAAGAGCAAGGTCTAGAGATCTCTTCGCTAAGAGTGCACCTTGCAGCTATTTCCACCTTCCATCCTGGGGAGGCTGGCAGTTCCGTTTTTTCCCATCCTATAGTTTCCAGATTCCTCAAGGGCTTGGAGCGACTCTGTCCCCAGGTCAGACAACCAGCCCCTACCTGGGATCTGAACCTCGTCTTAGCCAGGCTCATGGGGCCCCCCTTTGAGCCTTTAGCCACATGCTCGCTGCTGTACCTGTCCTGGAAGACAGCATTCCTAGTTGCTATCACCGCGGCTAGATGGGTCTCGGAACTTAAAGCTTTGACTGTGGATCCCCCGTATACGGTGTTCCATAAGGACAAGGTACAGCTGCGACCACACCCGGCGTTCCTCCCTAAGGTCGTCTCCCCCTTTCATGTTAATCAAGACATCTTCCTGCCAGTCTTTTTTCCAAAACCGCACTCATCGCGACAGAAACAGCAGCTGCATACTCTGGATGGCCGCAGGTCTCTCGCGTTTTACATCGAGAGGACCAAACCCTTCCAGCGTTCACCTCAGCTATTTGTAGCGGTAGCAGAACGTATGAAGGGCATGGCAATCTTTTTCCAAAGGATTGCTTCTTGGGTGACATCCTGTATTCGAACATGCTACGACTTGGCTCATGTTCCGACTGGCCATCTTACTGCCCACTCTACACGGGCTCAAGCCTCTTCATCTGCCGCGTTCTTGGCCCATGTTCCCGTACAGGAAATCTGCCTCACAGCCACCTGGTCTCCCATCCACACCTTTGCATCGCACTACACATTGATCCAACAGTCTAGAGATGATGCCGCCTTCGGCTCAGCGGTCTTTCATTCCGCAACGTCTCGCTCCGACCCCACCGCCTAGGTAAGGCTTGGGAATCACCTAACTGGAAAGGATATGAGCAAGCACTCGAAGAAGAAAAGATGGTTACTCACCTTTGTAACTGTTGTTCTTCGAGATGTGTTGCTCATATCCATTCCACACCCACCCTCCTTCCCCACTGTCGGAGTAGCTGGCAAGAAGGAACTGAGGAGCGTATGGGCTGGCAGGGGTATATATCGGATGCCATGGCGGCGCCACTCCAGGGGGCACCCTGCCAGCCTGCCGAGTGTTGTTAGGGTAAAAATCTCCGACGAATGTGCACGCAGCGCATGAACACCTAACTGGAATGGATATGAGCAACACATCTCGAAGAACAACAGTTACAAAGGTGAGTAACTGTCTTTTTTCAGCTGCTCAAAGCTTTGCCAAATTTTAACTACTTGGTCTGAAATTTGCCATGTCAGATGTCTGCCTCAGTGTAATTATTTTAAAGTTTCAGCAAAAATGGTTCAGCTGTTTCCAAGAATGCAATTAGAGAAAAATACATTATTTTGCCAATGTTAAAAATTCTTACAACCATTTTGTTGTAATGCTGTAATGCCTCCATGCTTTAGAGCAGGATCTTGAAATTTCAGTGGCAGGGAGGAGTCACCGGGGGCCAAAAATCCACCCAAATTTAGCTAATTTATAAGCCTCTGAAAATCACTGTTTGCATATTATTGTAGAGGTTTGTTAGAGTTTCACAGCAGAATCTTCCAAATATTCCATCTATATTGATTGCGGATCATTCTCTGAAAACATTCACTCAATGTGCAGCAGCAGTTAAAAAAGCAAGGAGAATGTCAGAAATCATTAAGAAAGAGATAGAAAATGAGGCAGAAAATATCATACTGCCTCTATATAAATGCATGGTAAGCCTACATCTTGAATACTGTGTGCAGATGTGGTCACCTCATCTCAGTAAAGATATATTGGAAAAGGTTCAGAAAAGGGCAGCAAAAATGATTAGGGGTATGGATGAGTTTCCGTATGATGAGAGCTTAATAAGACTGGGACTTTTCAGCTTGGAAAAGAGACGACTAAGGGGGTGTATGATTGAGGTCTATAAAATCATGACTGGTGAGGAGAAATTAAATAAGGAAGTGTTATTTACTCCTACTCATAATACAAAGAACTAGGGGCCAGTTGCCCCACCTTCATGTGAGAGGGGGCTAGAGAGGCTGCACAGGCTGGTAGCCAATCAGGAAAGGGCTTGCTGAGAGCCAATCAGGGCCAAGACTGGAGACAGCCAATTAGAGCTCAGCTTGGCCATATATAAAGGCTGCCCAGAAGAGCAGCAGGGGGTCTCTCCCAGACCTTCAGAGGGGAAGATCTGTCTCCTGAGTGAGGAGACCAGCACCTGGGACAGCGCAGTGCTGGACAGGCGTGAGGGAGCAGAAAGGAACTCCAGCCCGCTATCTGCCAGGCTGCAGGCCCTGAGGGAAGGGCCTAGCCAGTGCAAAGGGGCCAAAGGGGAAGTGGCCCAGGGAGAAAGGCGCACAAGGGGAGAGAAGGAGCGCAGTGAGGCCATTAAAGGGCCCTGGGTTGGGACCCAAAGTAGTGGGCAGGCCTGGGTCCGCCCCTTCCCCCTTGTACTGCACCTGGCCATGCAGTAGGGTAGCTGAAACAAACTGCAATCAGCCCTTGAGACAATGGGCTAGACTTTGGAGGTTGTGGCTGGCCACTGAGACCAGTACATGGACTGTTGCTAAGGGGGTGAGGATGGACTAGGGGGCACCGCCAGCAAGGAACAGACGATGGACGGGACACCACCGGCAGAAGGCGCTCCCCATGAACTGAGCTAATTCCCAGGGGTAACCAGCAGGAGGCACTGCAGTGGTGTGCCGCATCCCTGTCACAGGGCCACCAAAGGAAATTAATAGGCAGCAGATTTAAAACAAACAAAAGGAAGTATTTCTTCACACAACACACAGTCAACCTGTGAAACTCTTTGCCGGAGGATGTTGTGAAGGCCAAGACTAGAACAGGATTCAAAAAAGGACTAGATACATTCATGAAGGATAGGTCCATCAGTGGCTATTAACCAGGCTGGGCAGGGATGGTGTCTCTAGCCTCTGTTTGCCAGAAGCTGGGAATGGGCGACAGGGGATGGATCACTTGATGGTTACCTGTTCTGTTCATTCCCTCTGGGGCACCAGGCATTGGCCACTGTTGGAAGACAGGATACTGAGCTAGATGGACCTTTGGTCTGATCCAGTATGGCAATTCTTATGTTCTTTATCTGCACACCTGAACTCTGGCTCATTAGTTTCACCTGATGTAGCTCTAAGTTTCACAAATCTTTCACCTGATTTCCTTCAGAATCTCACAGAGATATTAGTTAGCTCTTTCACCCACTATCACAGTCATTCCAAACCAGCAATTAATTTGTGAACAGCGTGGTGGGTGAATTCTTATCGTCAACTATGATTTTTTTTGCCATGAATACCTACACACACATGAGTGGTGCTCAAAAGCACAAGCTGCAGCAGGTCTGTGAAAAAGAAGATCAGAGATGTATGAGTAGTTTCTTGAAACATGCAAAGGTGAACAGTTCAAGGACGGGTCTACTACTTCCACTTATGAGCCTTCCTTAGCTACTGAAGATGTTGATTTGGGTTTGTCAGACTTGTTGGGTGCTGGAGTCTCTGACTGCAGCACAGAGCTTGTCACTGAATTGTTGGGTCCTGGAGTCTGAGTCCAGGACAGAAAATGGCCCATTGCTTGCTAGTGCAGCTGTTATGGATGACGATACTAAAAAGTATGGGGTTTTGACTTTGTCACGGAACATCCAGCTACTTGGCCACAAGTGACAGATTCTTGTAGGTGTTTTTTGGTAGAAAATGGTTCCACTGTTAATTTAGAGCAAGACATTTCACCTAGCAAACACAAGAAATATTAAAATCATGGTTCTTTGTCAAAACTCATAATGGGGAGTTACACCAGTGATCTTGGTTGATGTACCCTTCGAATCTAGTCTCCTTGTTCTGTTTTGCTTGTTAGCTCTTCCAGCCAAATTCTTCACCTTCCTTTGAAAACCATGAAACTGGATTCACAAACTTTTTCAACTTTAGCATGAGATTATGCCGACACAAATGTTCAAAGGAGCACATAGAGGCAATCTTTTGCTGGGTGGAACTTGCAGAACAATTGGGAAAGGGTTGCACAACTAAAAAAGGTATGCAAACCTGCTATCAGATGCAGAAAGACACATGGCACAATATTTTGGTATGTCTCCTGGGTATTTTGTTGTACTTACATGAAAAGTGTTTAGCTTTGAGTGGTTCAGATGAGAAATTAGACAGTCCTTATCATGGTAATTTTGGAAGTTTACTTGAATTGTTTGCTAGCTATGATAGTTTGTTGCAAAATCACGTGAAATCTATTAAGGCCAGTACCACAAAAGTAATGTACTGATCAAACCAAATTCAAAATCAATATATTGCTAGGATCACAAGAAAAGTTTGACACGCTATCTTTGACAAGGTTAAGAAAGTCAAATACTTCTTTATGATGTTTTATGGCACTCTACACCTCTCCCAAATGGAACAAATGGCTCAGATATTAAAGAAAGTTGAAGTTTCAAAAGATGGAATGAAGGCTGTTAAGAACTTTGTAGATTTCATTGATATCCATACCAAAACGGGGGCAGCATTAAGGATGCTATATTACAGAAGCTGAAAAAAAGATGGTTTAGCTATGGCTGATTGCAAAAGAGAAAGCTATAACAATGGAGCTAACATGGCTGCAGCATACAAAGGTGTTTAAACTCAAATTCAGTAGATAAATAAACACATATGCATCATTCCTTTTGCTGTCCAATCATTGAATCTTATTGGAGAAGCTGCTGAAATGGTTGTTTCCCCAGTTCTACTTTTCAGAATTGTTTGAAGACAGTATACCCTGTTTTTTGCTACTACCAGTCATTGTGATGTGTTGAAAAAAACATATTAGCATTACATTAAAATCCCAAAGCACAACAAGATGGTCAGCAAGGGTAGAGACAATCCATCCACTGCTAAATTAAGCTGAGAGTGTTCTTGATGCTTTAAATTAATTCAAGCCTTCACATAATCTTACACCAGAAATTAAGTTGGAAACTGATAGCTTGCAAACAAACCTTTCAGAGTTTTTGTTTCATGTTTTGGCTGAAATGTGGTATACTATCTTATTGCCAATTAACATTCTGAGCAAAAATTTCAGATCCAGATCATGACATTCAAAAGGCTTGCAGCTTACTTGGTGGCCTTCAACATGCTTTATCGGAATTATGGTCCTCTGGGTTCATTGCATGTAAGGAAGCTGCTGCTTCACAAGCTGAAACGTTAGGAAGATCCACACAGTTCAAAGAGAAACGATCTTGAGGGAGGAAAGTAACAGCAAGTGCACTTACAAAGGATGAAAGGTCATCAGATCCCAAAAAAGTCTTTGAATGAGAGGTTTGCAACCTCATCTTAGACACAGTATTAACACAGTTGGATGATAGGATGTGTAAGTCCCAGGCCTAGAGCAGAGACACTCTCCGAGCAACTTAATGAGTGCAACTGGCCAGAAGTAGGCTGCCTGATAGGCTACACCACCTGATTGGTTGGAAGAACCAGCAGATGAGTGCGTAAGCCTAGCAGCAGCAGTTTGCTGGCTGCTCAAAGCATTCACCCATAGCTGCATTAGCTCCTGCATCTGCTTGTTCTCAGTCCTGTTTCTGCGCTGGACCCAGCAATGCCCCTGCCTTGCTTAACTCCACGTAACCAGGATCTGACCCTCAGTTCCAATTCCTGATTTCTGACTCCAGCTCTGATCTTGGATCCTAATCCTGGCTCCTGACTCTTGCTCCATTCACTAGGCCTGATTGCCCATGTACCCATCTCTGACAGTAAATATGATGGAGTTGGAGAAAGGTTTGCTTTTTTGATGGGTGAGAACCTGAAAAGTCTCAGCAGCAAAAACCTAACGAGGCACATCTGACACTTAGCAAGCAGCTAAGGATTGAAACTCAGAGTTTGGAGAATGAGGTTGAGCTCTTTGACAGTTTTTGCAAGCTAATCTTTGAGGACTCAGAAACGAAGTCACCCACTGATCTCCTTAGCCACATTCACAAAAGATCTTTACATGCGAGTTTCCCTAACACAGGAAGACAGCAAAAAATTCACAGTGCTCTTTCTGTAACTGTGGCTGCTAATGAAAGCAGTTTCAGGAAACTAGAATTAATCATGACCTAAGAACAGCCATGGGGCAAGAAAGGTTAAACAATCTAGCAGTTATTTCTATACAGAAATAGGAAGTGAGACAGATAGACTGGGATGGGCTAATTAATGAGATTGCTTCAGAGAAGGCTGAGAAGGCCCCTTTGTGAAAGTACTTTGTGGTGACTGCATTTGTGGTAGTGGTGTTTTATTGTTGTTGGGTGGCTTTTTGCAGCATGGAGCAGGGTGGATATGAGTCTTTGAACTGGACCTACAACACCCTTGCCACGGACTGCTCAGAATCTGGAAGCGGGCCTGGGATTACTGAGTCTCAACATTCCTCTGTTGTCAGCAAATATCTGTTAAACTCACTGACAAAGTGTGTCTCATCGCTCTCTTATGGCTGGCCTACATAGACAATAACCTCTTACTGCTACTAACAGTTATGCCTTAGCTCATGAGGCAGAGGTCTGTGTTGTAGACCTAAATATTCCAACCCTGCTGATGACCCATGTGGGGTTGAATATGGTTCCACATAACTGAATCATAAGGGAGATGGGAGAGAGGGTTCAGTTTTTTTTATTTTTAAACCCAGGAAATTACTTTTTTTAAAAAAAATAACTACAGGTATGTTAAGAAAAACATTAAGGTTGTGAAGTCAAGTGCTCAAATGTTAGAAAAATGCCAAAGTTGTATTATTTATTCTGATTATTAAAAATGGGGAAAAAAATTTTCAGCAAATAGTAAATTCTTCTAAAAAAGGATTTTTCAGGCTATTGAAACAGCTAATGAATTTGGTACAAATTCAGTGTGTAGTTTCAGCCCCAAAAAACTGAAAATAAAAATTCTGGAAACATCAAAATGAACAGTTTCAAAATTGTCATTTCAAAAATGTTGTTTCAATTTGACATTTGAAATTTTTTATTTTACCTGAACTAATTTTTTTTAGTTTTTTATTTTGGTGAGAAAATTAAAAAAAAATCAATTCAAAACAATTTTTCCCAGATATTTTCAGCCACTGAACCAAAAAATCAGTTATTCGCTCAGTTCTGATTATGATACTGTGACACTGAGCCAGTGAGGGTTAAGCATCCAGCAGGCTGCGTGACCTGAAAACAACCCTTAATGACCTATTAGTAGAGTAATGAAATGGTAAACAGGGCCATTCCTCATAGATAGTTATCAAAGCCATGTTAAATAGACTAGAGCCCTTAAATGTAGGCCTTTAATGATAGAGAATTAAAAAGATACTAACTGTATTTGTCTGTGTTTACCTATATCTTGTTAGAAGTTTAACAATGGGATCTAATTAGCTTGTAGATGCTAAACTTCTGTTCCTGTTTATAATGTTTCATTACTATATTCTATTGATTCAGAGATCAAACAGGGATATTAACATGTAGATGGAACTTGTGCAATATTATTGTTTTCATTTCTCTTTGAAATTTATAGTAAAATACCTGGGAACAGTTTGATGGTTAATTGCTTTATGCTAATAAATGTAACTAAATTACTGGTGTATGCACAGGAAACAGATTAGCTTCAAAGCAACAATATACATTACCTATTCTTCAGCCAAGGATGCCCTGTGTGACCACAGCGTGCTTGGCCTCAGGGGGCAGCTCTAGGCCCCAGCAGGCCAAGCACGTGCTTGGGGTGGCAAGCCGTGGGGGGCGCTCTGCTGGTCGCTGTGAAGGCAGCAGGCAGGCTGCCTTCGGCTGCTTGCCTGCAGAGGGTCCGCTGGTCCCGCGACTTCAGAGGACCTCCGGCAGGCACACTGAAGCTGTGTTTGGGGCGGCAAAATTCCTGGAGCCGCCCCTGCTTGGCTTGATCCTGTTATATCTCAGATCTGCATAAACTTTGACAGGGAAATTCTAAACCCGTTGAGGTCTCCAGGTTACTCTGGATCCACCCTGAAAATTCTCATGGAAGAATTTGAGCAAGCTCTGCACATTGACTGCCGTATGAACTATAATCAATTGAACTGATTCAGAAGGATTTTTACAAATCAGCAGCTTCACCATCTCGGCTATGAAACTGACCTAAGAATTTTATTCACATCTGTATGTATAATGATCTTCAACTGTAGCAACTCTCTTTCTTCTTTTTATTTAAAAAAAAATCTTAGATTTAGTAGGATTGATTGTAAGCGTGAATTTGGGTAAGATATGAAATATTCATTGACTTGGTGGGTAATGTAGTCTCTTGGGATTGGTAGAACTGTATATGGTGAGTAAGGTTTTAAGTGACCCTCACTATGTTAAACTTGGCTGCTTTTGGCAGGAGCCAAGGCTGGATTGCTTAAAGGGAACTGTATTGTAGTGTCTTGGTAACCAGTAAGATATTATAGAAGTTGTTTGGTTACTGACTTGGTAAAATCTAATTATAGAATAAATCACCAGTTTTGGGGATCTTTCACCCTATCCTTTGCAGTTTCCCCTCAGAGCATTCTCAGTATAGTCTCTCCAGTGACCATGGTCACAGATAGAGTCTTTAGTTACATAATCACATACTATTTTTTCAAGATGACTCCTGCCTCATTCAGTGCGCCAAATGGATGGTGCTCAGAGAATTAGTCAGGAGTGTGTAGTAAATGAGGCTATCGTCTGTAGGACTCTGCTTCCTATGTTGCAGAAGTTGGAAGGGTGTATAATGAAAGAGGCAGGGGATTGCAGGAAGAGAAAATATGGCCTTGTCATAAATAGATAGCTAAGGGTTAATGTTTCTTTTACCTGTAAAGGGTTAACAAAGGGAACCAAACACCTGACAAGAGGACCAATCAGGAAACCGGATTTTTTTAAAAAGCTTAAGGGAGGAAGTGTGGCTTCTTTGTCTTGGGTCTGTGGCTTTTGTCTTTCCTCAGCTATGAGAAGGTCATTCTTTTAATCTTCTAATCTTTACTATTCCAAAATTGTAGTACAGTAAAAAACAATATAGGCCTTTTATGTTGTTTGGTTGTATTCATGTGTGAACTTGCTGGAAAAGTTTCAACAATTCAGATATCTTTTTGAATCAACGATATGTTATTTTTTGCATTGGTCCTGTACTATGTCATACTTTGAATACAGAGAAAATTTATGATGCTCTTTTTCTCATCTTTTTTTATTAAATTTTCTTTTTAAGACTTGTTTGAGTTTTCTCTCTGGTAGGCGGTAAGGAACAGGGGAGGGATTCTCTTTGTGTTAGAGACTCTAACGGAGGAGAAGTCTGCAGCACCACAGCAGGAGAATTGGTCGGGGAGGCGAGGAAAGAGAGAGATAGAATCATTCTCTTTCCTTGGTATGTGGGGTTTGTCTCTTTGTGGATAGAAGAGACATGCTTCTTGGTATTGTATTAAAAGAGATTGCATCAATACTCTCAGGTTAGCCCAGAGAGGAAAGTCTGGGTGGGAGAGGGAGGGGGAAGGAAGTAGGAGTATTTCCTTGCCCGATAAGATCAACTCAAGTTCTGGTCTTGGGGTCCCTCCAGGAGATAGTTGGGGACCAAGGCGGGTACAAGAGCGCTGTAATTACCTGTCTGGGTGGCAAGCGAGATAAGATCCAAACTGGTAATTAAGCTTGGAGGTTCATGCTAAGCACCCAGATTTTGGACTCTAAGGTCCAGATTTGGGAGAAAGGCTTATGATAGGCCTCATGGTTAAACAAATTGAATTCTGCCTTGGAGAACTGGATTCTATCCCTGCCTCTGCCACAGAGTTCCTGTGTGATGCTGGGCTAGTCACTTAAACCAAACTTGTCACAGGTGGTCACTAATTGTGTGTTTCTTGTTTTTTGAATGCATACTTGAGACACCAGTTTCCAATTTGCAGAATTGATGAGTATTCACAGCTGCAAATGAAGCCAAAGGAGATGTGCTTTGAACATATGAAGTGCTACAAAAATGCTAAGTACTCTGAAAAATCTAGATGTCTCAAGTTGGGCACCTAAATTGATTGGACACTTTTGACAATTTTGGCCTTAATCTGTCTGTGCTTCCATTTCCGAACTGTGAACTGGGGATAATACACTACTATCTTATCTGACAGTTGTGCTGTGAAGATAAATTCACAATATTTGTGAAGCACTCAGATACTATAGTAAAAAGTTTCATAGAAAAGCCTACGGGGAAATTCATAATTCTGTAGTCAGTTCAGGACGTGGATGATTTGCTGTAAATAAGACATAGGCCATACATTGACTTAAAAAATACTGAACAGCTTCCTATTCAGTGAGCAGCGTCTATCCTGTGCACTGAATGAGACAAAGTCTTATGGGGAAAAAATAGTATAAAAAAGTATATGATCATGTAATTAAAGACACAATATCATAACGCATATTCACAAAAGTGCCAAATCTTCCATCCAGAGTCACAAACTGTATAGGACCAAGCAAGTGAGTAAGTGGCAGGTCCTTACTCTCCCACCTGGTAGAATAAGAGCTATGACTGTTTTGAGATTTCTAGTTCTGACCGGAAAGTGAGCTGGGAAGGGCACTGCTCAGAATTACCATTGTACACCTTCCACAGGACAGAACCTCACAAATAGGAGCTGGATTCTGAACACAGCATTCTTGGATATAAGCACATAGCTCAGAGTGCAGTTGAACTCTTACAGGCTGATCACAGGTTTACACCATCTTATACATACTTAATTCGTTCTTGTTCCTTGTCTCCTTGGTTACATTGTGCATTCTAGCCATTAATTCAAGCACTAGGATTCATACTTCACCTCTATTATTAATTGTTGCAGTATGGTTTAAATACTATAGACCACATCCTCAGCTACTGTAAATGGTTGCAGCCTTGATTTAAATGATTTTCCAAGGCTGTTTGGGCATTCATTCTGCAACAGAAACCAGAATTTTCCCCAGGAGGAGCAGAGAAACAAGGGCAAACATCCATAAGGAGATCAAACAGAACAGCGTGAGCCATATCCTCAAAAATGTTTAGCCATCTCTCTGCCTCTTTAAACACCTACATCCACCATTTAGGTACCACTGACATTTTCAAAGCTGCTGCTCAACTATCATTTAACCCTGTAGTAGGCACCTAAGTCTCCTAGTGCCTACATTTCTGTCAGTCAGCATTCACAAAAACACCTACACCCTGGAGCTCCCCCCCCCCCCCACACACAGTTAATAAGCAGGTTGTAGCTCAGCTCAAGGCAAAGCCTCAGAGGTCCAAAAGTAGGATTCTCCATCTAGGTGAGGAGATGCCTACTTGGGCGGTAGGGTCTGATCCCATAGGCATGCTCTGAGCACACCCAAGATCTGATATCTATCAGACCCCACAGCAAGAGGTCTGGATGCAGACCGCCAATAGGTGTGAAGGAGGGAAGAACAGCATCCACACAAAAGACTGTTGGGGACACAGGAAAACATAGGGCAAGTGTGAGAGAGGTGTTTTACATGAGTAGGAGACAGCAAGGGCTTCGGAGCCTTCCCAAAAGTGGCGGCCCCTCCTCTCCCCCTGCCCCCTGAGGCCCCACTCTTTCTCCCCAAGAGCCTGCCCCCACCCTTCCTCTTCCCCCATGGCCCTACCCCCAGTCCTGGGGATTACAGTGGATGAGAAGCTAGATATGAGTCAGCAGTGTGCTCTTGTTGCCAAGAAGGCTAATGGCATCTTGGGCTGCATTAGTCGAAGCATTGACAGCAGATCAAGGGAAGTGATTATTCCCCTCTATTTGGCATTTGAGGCCACATCTGGAGTACTGCATCCAGTTTTGGGCCCCCTACTACAGAAAGGATGTGGACAAATTGGAGATAATCCAGCGGAGGGCAACAAAAATGATTAGGGTGTGGAGCACATGACTTACGAGGAGAGGCTGGGGGAACTTGTTTAGTCTGCAGAAGAGAAGAGTGAGGGGGGATCTGATAACAGCCTTCAACTACCTGAAGGGGGTTCCAGAGAGGATGGAGCTAGGCTGTTCTCAGTGGTAGGAGATGACAGAACAAGGAGCAATGATCTCAAGTTGCAGTGGAGGAGGTCACTTTAGGAAAAACTACTTCACTAGGAGGGTGGTAAAGCACTGGAATGGGTTACCTAGGGAGGTGGTGGAATCTATATCCTTAAAGGTTTTTAAGGCCAGGCTTGATAAAGCCCTGGCTGGGATGATTTAGTTGGAGCTGGGCCTCTTGAGGTCTCTTCCTTCCTAATCTTCTATGATTCTATGAGCTGAACTCACTTAAATGCCAGAGTCCAGGAGAATATGCTTGGCAGAGGATTCCGAGTGGAAGGGTCTATCTCTTGCCCATAAGCCAGGCACACCAGGTCAGCTGCTCAGGCAACTAAGTCCCTCTCTCTTCTCTGCCTCTTTCCTCAGCATTTCACTCCTGGGTAGCTTAGGTGGCTCCCCATTCAGATTGCTGGCTTCTGAAGAGCCCTTTCTTAGACTCCTGATTCTCTCCTTGCATTGTATAGAGAGCCTGGGCTGTATAAATCAGACTGAGGAGTCTACTAGATGGCAGGCCACCTAGGAGTTAGACATTGCAACACTGAGCAGAGCAACACCTACATATCTTTGAATATTTGGGCCCCTATCCCAGTAATTCTTATTGGCATTGGTGTATAGATACTCAGATCTTCTCTCTTGAAAGTGTCCAGAGCAGTGGCGTTGGAGTGACCCTTCCTAACAGGCAAGTAACTTTCTATAGACTCCACATTCTAGCTGGTGTAAGACCATGGTGGAGTAGGTCCAAATGAGGAATTAATAGCAACCCTTCTTTGAGCATTAAGATGTGCTTCCTTGTGCCGGTGAGCAGTCAATGGTAAGTGTTCTAAAATCAGTCACTTGAATACTCCTGCTGCTAGGGGCTTCTACACAATATAGTGAACAATATCTGCCATGTACAGTACATGGCAATTCTTGCAGTTCATGCAGAATACACGTGCCCCATGTGAATGGTGGGAATATTAGTGATATACAAAGACACTGACACTTTTGGACATGGTCAGTGAAGTTAAAATCTTGACATTAAACTGCATGACTATTTCAAACCAAGTGTGCCAAATGAGCATCAGAGTAATTCCATGGAAGTCAGCAGAGTTACAGCAAGGATGAATTTGGCCCAGTAACTCTATCTTCAAGGACTTTTACTTAGAGTAAGGGCTCTAACCCAGTTATAAATCTGCAAACAGTTTCCCATTACTTTGCTTCAGCACCAGATCAGAAATGCCACAGTAACAAAACTGCTGATTACCAATCTAGACAGTAGCAATCAATCTTTATACACAGGAGTTTGCATAAAATTTTAAACCGCTTCCAATTAGGTAAAGTGGTTAATATTAACGACAGACCCACTTCCTCTCCTGAAGAATGCAGAGCAGTGAGGAAGTTTGCCTCCGGGGTTGTGAGTTACAGATTCCCAGAAGGAAGCACATTGACTGAGAGGGAGCCATGTAGGCAAGATCCTCACAGAGCAGCAAAGAGTGAGTCCAAGTCATAGCTTAATAGTGAGGAAAATGGAGGGTATGCCTATCTCTGCCACTAGCTGTGACTCTTACATTGCTGTCACCTTAATGCTCCCTTTGTCTCCTATTCCGACTCTCAACTTTGTCCTTTCTATCATGCTCCCCACTCCCTGTCCACACCTGCCAAGCATTCTCTCCAGGAGCTTCACCAGGGTTTTTTGCACCTTAGGCAGGGGTCCTTCTGCGCTCCCAGTCTTTGGGGCACTTCAGCGACGGGTCCCGGAGCGAGTGAAGGACCCGCCGCAGAATTGCCGCCAAAGACTAGGAGCGCAGAAGGACCCCCCGCCTCCGAATTGCCGCCAAAGACATGGAGCGCAGAAGGACCCCCCGCCGTCGAATTGCCGCCAAGGGCCACAAAATGCCGCCCTCCCAAATCCTGGTGCCCTAGGCGACCGCCTAGGTCAGCTAAATGGAAGCACCAGCCCTGATTCTCTCCCTCCTCTTTCAAAGCCCTCCCTAAAATCCACCTCTTCAAACAATTCCTCCTCCCCACCCCATGCTCTTCATCAACTATTGCCACACATCCCCTCCTTAGACTGTTTTGTGTAATTTTGATTGTCAGTTCTTTGGCACAGAAAACATACTGAGCATCTCTCAGGATTTATGCCCTGTGTTTCAAAGCACTATGTACATTTATGATGTAGTATAAACGCTTATTAACAGAAAAAACAAATAATAATGTTGGTATAGACAAATAATAATGTTGGTATAGATAGGCTCGAAATAAAATACCTCAGGAAAACACTAGGTTTTAGATGGAATGAATTTATAACAAATGTTGGGATTCATCAGAGATTCAACTGCTCCTTATCTCCAAAGTTATCCAGAAAAGAAGATGAAAATATCTGGGATATGTTAAGAATGAAGCCAAAGCGTCTGCCATGGCAGAGGTGCCACTGCGAGCTGGAGGAACACATAAAAGGGTCCAGCTGAAAGAATCTCTCTGCCAAACAGTACTGTGAGAGGGCAAATGCGTGGGACTTAACAACATAGATGACATGTGAAGAGCAACCCAGGATACACAGGAATTGTGGGAGATCTTTGTGTACTAAGCAATGTCTGAGAGCATGAGAAAGATTCAGAATTAATTTGGCCCCAGTCCTCATCTCTGAGCAAGAATTGCTCTGTGCAGCATAGGAATATTGACTGCAAAGGTGGCTTTAAGCCAATCTTGAGCAACCATGATCCTAAGGCTGCATGGGCTAGGCTTTCTCTAATTTACATTGCCTCACTCGCAACAACCCCTCCTGGAAGGGACATGGCATAGGAATATCTCAGACGCTGTGCACTTCCAGAGGATCCCCCTACACTGGGGTATTCTTCCCCTCACCTTTTCACTTTACAGCTCCACCCCTTTCACCCTACAAAATGTAAAACCTGCTGTCTCTGGGAATGAGAGACAGATCCAAGCACAAGCAGAGACATAGCATGTTTTTTAGCTTAAAGTTAAATCTGAGACAATACCTTTTCTGAACTAATCTGGTCTAATCAAGCTTTTTAACAATCCCATTCCTTATAATGACAGTCCAGTGTAAACCTGCAGGGTTCTGAATTAAATCAGGTGTGCAAAGAAATAACCAAGTCATTTCTAAATAGATACAACTAAAAATACAGTTAAAAATGGCAACTGGATTTCATTTTTTTTTTAAATTGGGGTGACATTTTGAAGGCCATCTCTTGGAAGACTTCATAGTCCTCCATTCTGTTCTGTTTTTCTTTTTCTTGTTCCTGTGCCCTTACGAGGGCAGATAGAAACGGTGTTCCAAAGTACAGATATCAACTCATTTACAGCTAATTATAATAGGCAAGTGGTCCAGTAAATGGAACATCCAATTTTCTCCCCTCTTTTTTTTCCCTTTGCTTGAAGCTTTTATGATGTTCTCCAGGTGAATCCCATGCATAATGTAACACTGGCAATGCTGTTTGCATAATAAGCTATTTTCTACCACAGAAGCAGAAACATTTTATCACTATAGAGAAAGCTCAGCTTATGAATACATTTTCATATAAGTTGATTTATGTGAAAATTACTAATAAATGCAGTCTAGCCACAAGTAGAATGTTTGTTCCCAGTTTAAGGAGTGATGTTATTTGAAATTTAGGTGGGGGAGGGGACCACATCCCACTAAGAGACACATTTTGAAATGTGATTCAGCTTTCAGAGTTTGCTTCTGCCAGGTGTTAGGTAACTTCATGAGGTGCTAAACGCCCTCAATTCCCATTGCCATCCATGAGTGTTATGGATACTCAGCGCCATGCAGTAGTGCTCAGCACCTCTTGACATACTGCGCCCGAAGAACATTGTGCTTGGTCCAATCAAAAAAATCTGCACTTGCATCATGGAACTTTGTACAGTTTTATGGAAACTTGCAAATTGTTACTTTACTTGCTTGTCAGTTTATCTTTTTTTTAAATTAAGCTATTTTTACATTATTTAAATTGGAGCAACAGACTAAACAGCAGCAGGTTTCTTGGTGCTATGTACGCCTGGTGTCCACAAATAAAACAAGATATTAGTCTACAAAATATGGTAATAAAAGCAACTACAAAAACCTGCAACTATGCACATACATAAGAAATTGTATGCACGTGAGTTGCCCCATTTCTCTGCAGCGCTGATCCTGCAGTGATTAGGACATCAGTGGGGCCCCACATGGGCACAAGGCTCTGACCATTCAAAGCCCAGTGCAGGACCAGGGCTCATGTGTTTAATCACAAATTAATGTGACTGTGATGCGGTGTATACCCCACACATGTCCTGAAAGGGTTAATGTGAGCCTGTGAGGCCAACTGTGCTACCTGGCTGCACCTGGAGAGTTGGCCAGGTTTAGTTGATGCTGAAGCCCAGTTGGGATGGGGTGGGGGCAGGGGGGTGGTTAGTATAAAGAAAGGAAGTTGAGGTAGACAGTTTTACTGAGCAGAGCTGGAAATACAGGCTGAGAGGGAGAGGCTGAAAGTTATGCAGGAAGATAAGGGAGAAGGAGCAAGGGATGAGGAATGATTTCAGATTAGGAAGAAGAAAAAGTTAATAGAAATGCCTGTATCAGAAGAAGAGGGAGCAGCCAGGGATGGAAAAGAGAGAAAGGATAAAGATCAACATCTTATAATTGTCAAATCCCTAGCTGAAGATGTAAAGATAGGAAATGGCAATCCCTTGAAAACAGCAGAATGGACTAGGTAAAATATCAGGATACATTAAAAGCTAAAAGAACAGAAGGGGAAGATTTATTAATAGAATATACATGCAAAGGAACAGGCTGAGAAACTTCTTAAAACTACAGTTTTAGGGAAAAGAAAAGTAATTTGCCAGCTACCTAAATACAGAACAGAAGCAAAAGAGATAATGTATGGGGTCCACTTGGCAAGGCTGAAAATGAAATTAAAAGTGATATAGGTTAGGACCTATATATTGCTAAATCACTGATTAGCAGGAGAGGGGGAGAACACAAGCCATCCACAGCCATCCGAGTCCAAGTTTAAAGGTGCAACACTATCTAATAGGGTTAAAATAGGATATCAACTCTTCTGGGTTAAACCATATACCTCAGCCCCTTTGAGATGCTGCAAATGTCAAAGGTTTGGACATGTGACAGCTGTCTGTATGGGGAAAACAAGGTGTGGAGGAGAACATCCATATGAGAACTGTATGGAAGGAACAGAACTAAAATGCAGTAATTGTGAGGATAAGCACAGTGCAGCATACAAAGTGTGGCAGCAGAACAAGCTAGAGAGATAGAGAAAATTAAAACTATCCATAAAATATTCTGTGCAGGAGCTACCAAAAGATATTCATAGTGGTAATTGGAGAAAGGAAAACACCAATGAGAGAAAAGAGCTGCTGGTACAACAACATGCAGTTCAGGGCAGGAAAGATAATATAAGGGAATAGAAGATATATTGCTTGTAGGCAAAGAGAAATTTATAGCATTTATGATAGACATGATTAATTGCACTTTACAAACAGGGAAGAAGACTGAAACAATAAACATTATAGCCAAAGCAGCGGAAGAGTATTTGCATATCGGCAATCTCTTAATAGACTGCATTCATGCGATTTTAAATGAAGTAATAATGTAGATTAAACAACGTGGTTCTAACGATTTTTTGGTGGAATGCACATGGTTTAATAACACATGGCCAAGAATGAAAAATAACTGTTTTTAAAATGGAAAACAAACCTGATGTGATAACATAGAATCATAGAACTAGAAGGGACCTCGAGAGGTCACCTACTCCAGTCCCCTGCACTTATGGCAGGACTAAGTATTCTACACCAGGGGACCCCAACGCGGTGCCCGTGGGGGCCATAGTGCCCACCGGGGTGTCTAAGTGCGCCTGCGTACTGGCCAGTGGACGAGCATCCACCAAAATGCCACCAAACAGCATTATCCAGAGGCGTCACCACTGAAATTCAGCGGCATTTCAGTGGTGACACCGCTTGTCAGAGGCATCTCAGCGGATGCTCGTCCACTGCCACGGTCCTCCGTGGCTCGTCTTCTGGCACCCACCAGATGGAAAAGATTGAGGACCACTGTTCTAGACCATTCCTGACAGATGTTTGTCTAACATGCTCTTTAAAATCTCCAATGATGGAGATTCCACAACCTCCCTAGGCAATTTATTCCAGTGCTTAACCACCCTGACAATTAGAAAATTTTTCCTAATGTCCAACCTAAACCTCCCTTGCTGCAATTTAAGCCCATTGCATCTTTTCCTATCCTCAGAGTTTACGACAAACAATTTTTCTTCCTCCTCCTTGTAACAACCTTTTACATACTCGAAAACTGTTATCATGTCCCCTCTCAGTCTTCTCTTTTCCAGACTAAACAAACTCAGTTTTTTCAATCTTCCCTCATGGGCCATGTTTTCCAGACCTTTAATCATTTTTGTCACTCTTCTCTGGACTCTCTCCAATTTGTCCACATCCTTCCTGAAATGTGGCACCCAGAATTGGACACAATACTCCAATTGTGGCCTAATCAGCACAGAGTAGAATGGAATAATTACTTTTCATATATTGCTTACAACACTCCTACTAATACATCCCAGAAGGATGTTCGCTTTTTTGCAACAGCGTTAAACTGTTGACTCATATTTAGCTTGTGAACCAGTTTGACACCGAGATCCCTTTCTGCAGTACTCCTTCCTAGGCAGTCATTTCCCATTTTGTATACGTGCAACTGTTTGTTCCTTCCTAGATGCAGTACTTTGCATTTGTCCTTATTGAATTTCATCCTATTTACTTCAGACAATTTCTCTAGTTTGTCCAGATCATTTTGAATTTTAATCCTATCTTCCAAAACACTTGCAACCCCTCCCAGCTAGCTATCATCTGCAAACTTTATAAGTGTACTCTGTATGCCATTATCCAAATCATAGATGAAGATATTGAACAGAACTAGACCCAGAACTGATCCCTGCGGGACCCCACTCATTATACCCTTCCAGCATGACTGCGAACCACTAATAACTACTATCTGGGAATGATTTTCCAACCAGTTTTGCACCCACCTTATAGTAGCTCCATCTAGGTTGCATTTCTCTATAGTTTGTTTATGAGAAGATCATGCGAGACAGTATCAAAAGCTTTACTAAACTCAAGATATACCATGTCTACCGCTTCCTCCCATGCTCAAGGCTTGTTATCCTATCAAAGAAAGCTATCAGGTTGGTTTGATATGATTTGTTTTTGACAAATCCATGCTGACTGTCACTTATCACCTTATTATCTTCTAGATGTTTGCAAATTGATTTCTTAATTATTTTCTCCATTATCTTTCCAGGTACTGAAGTTAAGCTGACTGGTTTGTAATTCCCTGGGTTGTCCTTATTTCCCTTTTTATAAACTGGCACTATATATGCCATTGTCCAGTCTTCTGGAATCTCTCCTGTCTTCAATGACTTTTCAAAGATAATTGCTAATGGCTCAGATATCTCCTCGCTCAGCTCCTTGAGTATTCTAGGATGCATTTCATCAGGCCCTGGTGACTTGAAGACATCTAATTTGTCCAAGTAATTTTCAACTTGTTCTTTACCTATTTTAGCCTCTTCTGATCCTACCTCATTTTCACTGGCATTCACTGTGTTAGATGTCTAATCAATATTCAAGTCATGCATATTATCCCACCAGGTCTCTGTTACGCCAACTATGTCATAGTTGTGTTTATTTACTAGCATTTCGAGTTCTTCATGCTTATTCCCCATACTTCTCGCATAAGTATCATCATCATCATCATCATCATGTTCCTATTACGCCTCTGGCGTTTAGGGCAGTGACGAAGCTCCTCCACTCCTTTCTGTTTCTGGCAAGTCTTTCAGTGGTTCCCCAGTTGTGCCCCAGATTTTTCAGCTTGGCTTCCACAGTTCTTCGCCTTGTTGTTTTGGGCAACCTTGTTTTCGCTTGCCTTCAGGTGTCCATCTTATTGCCACTTTGGTGATGGAATCAGTTTCCATCCGAAGCACATAAGCAATCCTCCTGTCCATGATGGTGCTCAGATTCTCTTGGCTGCACTGTGTCAATAGACCTTGGTTTGAGATTATTCTGGGCCAAAAGATATGGAGGATTTTTCTGAGGCAGCTTGTATGGAATGAAGACAGTTTGGACATGTCGTACTTTCTCATTCCCCAGCATTCTGCACTATATAGTGTTGAAAGTGTGCAGCTCTGTTAAATCTTGAGTTTGGTTTTGGTGTTGTATTTTGATGATTTCCGTACTGTATTTAAGCTCCTGAAGGTGTTTCTGGCTTTACTGATTTTCTGCCGGATTGATTCTGCATTACTATACAGACATCTAATTGATACTGATTTGATTTCCCCACAGCTTCTGTCTTGTCAATCCTTTATCCTTGCTATAACAGCGCATGCTTCCCCCAAATTCCAAACCTTCTCCCAGGTCTCCATGTTCTTGACTTACCTGTGGGCTTTGGTCACCTGTCCCCTTCGAACCTAGTTTAAAGCCCTCCTCACTCGGTTAGCTAGTCTGTATCAAATTAGGCTCTACCCCTTCCTTGATAGGTGGACCCCATCTCTGCTTAGCAGTCCTTCTTGGAACAGCATCCTGCGGTCAAGAAAGCCGACATGTTACAAGAAACACGGTTGATAGGAAAACTCATGTTTAGACTTCCATGGTATGATGCAACCAAGAGTGGTAAGTGGGGTCTGTTTATTTATAGTGGAAGCTCTTAGTTGCATCAAAATAGACATACAGAACCTAAGTTTTGAGTACAACACTGTTGAGATACTTATCGAG
The DNA here is from genome assembly GCF_003597395.2 of Chelonoidis abingdonii. Taxonomy (NCBI): domain Eukaryota; kingdom Metazoa; phylum Chordata; order Testudines; family Testudinidae; genus Chelonoidis; species Chelonoidis abingdonii. The sequence continues at coordinate 98,946,275 of NC_133773.1, forward strand.
AATTCCCACACCTTTATATAAATGTATAATGTTTACAACCCATGTAAAAAAACTAGACACTCTAGAATTGAAAGAGTAGTTATGCGTGGCAAAGGCCCATACTTTATTTGTGGAGCTCTTAATAGCCATAATGAATTATGGGGAAGCTGGAAAACTGATTATAATGGCAAATGCCTTGAACAGTTTATTGACATGCACAGTCTGGTATTGCTAAATACTGGAGCAGCTACTGGGTTTAATTTGGTGGATGGAACTTTTCATGTTTAGATTTGAGAATTGCAACAAGCAAATAAATGCAGCTGGGAAATCTATAAAGAAGATGGAATGAGAAGTGATCACTTCCCTATGCTATATATCAAGGCCAAGGTAATGTTGTAAACATTGAAGGAATCCCTACCTGGAGCCTTAAAAAAGAAAACTAGGGACTCTTTAAGAGAAAGTGTGTTGAGTATCCAAGTACCAACTGTAAAAGTGATAATTTAGAGGAATTTCATAATATAATAAAGGGAACTGTAGCAGCAGCCAACCTAGCTATATGTAAAATACTGAATTCCGACAAACTCAGAAATCCGGTTCCCTCGTGGACTGAAGATTGTAAAGCAGCAATTAAAGAAAGAAATAAGGCGTACAAACAAGCCAAAAAGTACAATGAATAGCAAGGACTTAATAACAATAAAAGTTATAAAGCAATGGCACAAAAACTTATAAAAAGGCAAAGAAAGAGTCGAAAGAAAGTATTGTGCAAGAAATATAATTATAAACTGTACAAAGTGGTTCGATTCGAAAGGACAATGCACAACTGATCATATTGTAAGATTAGAAACAAAACTACAAAACAGCATGAGGAACATAAAGTTTATAATAGCTGTCCTTTTGGACATTGAAAAAGCATATAACATGCTATGGAGGGAAGGCTTGCTGTATAAACTAGCCACAATCACAATGAATGTTGTTGTGGATAAGAGACTTCTTAGATGATAGAACCATACAAGTCAGGGTGGGGATGGCTTTGTTGAATATTTATAAACGTACTAAAGGCATCTCCACAGGGCAGTGTTATCAGCCCTACCTTGTTTAACATCATGATTAATGATCTCCCAGAGAGTACATGGGCAGGAACAGGTATTCCCCCATTTGCAGGTGATTGAGCTACATTGACCAAACATGGAAGACTTAAAATAGCTGTGGAAAGAACCAATAGGAGATTTCAGAATGGGGAATAATCTTCACAAAGAGGAAGATTGGGGAGGAACGGAACCAATATATCTATGCAGAGAAAATTCAGGTAGTTCAAAATTTTACATTCTTAGGAGTTATGTTTGATAACAAACTACTTTGGAAGGGTCATATAGATCAGTCTCTCTCAATCTATTTGATTCCAGGGACTGGCTTGCTGCCTCCTAAACTGTGTCAGCAAGATCTTCGGGGTGTCCATTGAGAAACACTGATATAGATAATAATAAGATTAAATGCAAAGATAAAATGCATCTCCTTAAAACTATTACTGGGAACAATTGTGGTTAGATAAGAACATGTGATAATGATTTATGGAGCACTAATAAGACCATTTTACAGATTATGGAAGCCAAGTCTTCAATTCAGATTCTAAATCAACACTTAAAAAACTGGAGCCAAGCCCAGCCCAAGCTCTGTGAATAACATGTAGTGTGAGTATCATGCAACTGTTGTGTGTGATGCAGGTAGCTACCAGAGAAATGCCTATAAATGTAAGGATGAAATTGTTAGATTTAACCTTTTGGGTTAAAGTTAATGGAAAGAGTGAAGATAAGAGTACTAAACAAATGTACAAAGACTGCTGGGAATTAAGTAGACAAGATGCAACCGGACACCACAAACTCCCACATGCTAATGGGATCAAAAGGGAGTAAAAGATTTGAATGAAAAGGAAGGACTGGAAAGGATTAAAATGTTTATTCATGGGAAATCAAACCATAACAGGACAGTTCTCTCCTGTTGTGGATTTGGAATTATATGATAAAACAAAGGGAAGAGTAGGCCCATCAAATATGACAAATAAAACTTATGAATGTATACATGGCAAATGGGGTCTCCATTGCCAAATCTATACTGATGGATCTAAAGATGATGACACAGATTGAGTGGGAACAGCCTTTTGCATAGATGTCAACTCCGTAGGTGCTCCGACTGGGCTGACCACTGTATATACATGCCTGCCACTCGCCTCCTGAAACAAGTACTCTTCTCTCAAGTAAGTCAGGGAAGAAGGGCTCGCAGAGGGCAGTGGAGGCATTTCAAAGACATGCTGAAAATACATCTTAAAAAGGGAGGCATCAACCCAGCAAACTGGGAGGTCTCAGCCCGGAACAGAACACAGTGGTGCCACACCATACACCAAGCCACAGCTCACTTTGAGGAGAACAGACGTGCTCATGAGCAGAGAAGTGACAAAGGTGAAAAGAAAGGGCAGAGCAGTCCAGCCAACAACTATGTCTCCTCCAAGATTATACCTGCCACTTCTGTGGGAAAATCTGTAGGGCAAGAACTGGTCTCCTCAGCCACTTAAAATCTCACCACTGAACCCCCTTGGCAGATATCACCCTCGCATCGAGGGATAGCTGAAGAAGCTCCTGGGCTGGAGCAATCTGTCGAGCCAACGGGGTGCGGGGCTCAGATACACTCAGTGAAGCCACACCAGGGGCATAAGTATAATCAGTTTTAATTGCCAAAGTATAATAAGCTTCCCAGCCTACACAAGTTACTAAATATGTGCTTTCCAGCAACCAAGCAAGCAAGAATCAATGCTTACACCCCTTCTGCTACGGACAGTAATGGACCCTCCAGCCTTGTCCTTGAAGGCTCATAGCAGGCGTTGCTCCAGCGTGGGGAATTTCTTGGCACCCACAAGGCCAGGTTCCCCAGGTAAGACTGTTTGTCTAAAGCAATTCTCATAGCTGCTTTTATCACCACATCCTTCTAAGGGTGGGGCGTATTCACCCACAAGCAGACTCTGGCAGGAGACACTGCTGCTCTCTATTCCCACAATTAACATACTCAGGCCTTCCTTATCTCTTCACTTGTTTATCCAGCCAAGTGGCTGCAAGCCAGCCTGGCTGCTCAAAGCCAGTTCACTACTAGCTCCCCCAAACCATGCTGTACAACAGCCCAAGGTAACTTGCAGTCAGTCCCAACACACCCACAGGAAAAAAAATGATTGGTGCTGAGCACCCCCTGGAAGCTCCCCTACTAGAACCTCTCCCTCCCCCACCGTGCCTCCTGTCCCCCAGCAGGCCTCACATATTAGTGACTTCCCCTCCCTCCCAGCGCCTACCATGGATCACCTGTTTTGCAGCATCAGGAGGGACTTGGGAAGAGGAGCAAGGGCACAGCGTGTTCAGGGGAGGGGAAGGAACTAGCAAAGCAGAGGTGGGAAGAAACAGGGTGGGGCTTTGGAGAAAGGGATGGAGTGGGGGCGGGGCATGGGCAGAGCCAGAGAGAGCACCCCACAGCAGATTAGAAACTCGGTGCCTATGGCATTTTATACCCCTGTGTAGTGGGGCAGCTGTCCGACCCCCCTCAGAAAAGAGGTTGAAAGCAGCCCTGGAGAGACTTGCAGCAGGGAAAGGGATTAAGAACAGCTGGGGGAAGCTGATGGGGGGTAGCTGACCACAGCTGTGGCCAGCTCAGTCAGGGCTCAGCTGGCCCTTATAAGAGGGCTGGGGGGCAGGAGCTGGGAGGAAACACTCTTTCTAGTTTCCAGAGAGAGAAGGTCCTGGCTGCCTGAGAACTAAGAAGGGTACCTGAGGTGGAGCAGTCCTGGGAAGGGCAGAGGGAGCTGGGGAGCTCCAGCCTAGTAAACCCCAGGCTGCAGGCCTTGCTTAAAGGGCCAAAAAGGTACTGGGGCTGCAGGGGGGCAGCCCAGAGACAGGCAAAGGCAGCAGGTCCTAACCCCCCTTGCCAATGATGAGTGGTTCACAGACTGCAGTCTGCCCCAGTGAGCGGGAGCTAGATGGAGACTGGCAGTAGCCACTGAGGCAAGGTGGAGATAGAGGGTTGGGAATTCCCCTGGGTGGGGAGACCCAGATTGGGGTTCTGCCTCCAGCAATAACTCACAATATGAAAGGGCACCAGGGTCCAGGAGGGACACAGGGGCCCGCGGTGGGTGAGACACTGGCCTGCAGAGGGCGCTCTAGACTGGAATAGCTAATTCCCAGGATGACTAGAAGGCGGTGCCATGCTGATGAGTTATCACCCTGCTATATTCTGAATTTGGAATTAAGAGGTCTGTGATACTATCCAGTTTGGGGGGGTCTATAATTATTGCTGAATAGGTGGACATACTGTTGGCACTGAGCTGGATAAGGGATGTACATCCAACTACAGCGGCTATCCTTTCTGAATCTCTATCAGGTATAACGGCAATCAGAAAGGAAATCTCAGAAAGTGGGTATAACTTTATCAATGAAATACTGTTTTTAACTACAGAGATAGTCCAACTAGGTATACTTATAGCAATAACATGGATCCTGGCCCATAGCGGGACACCTAGCAATGAAATGGCAGGTAAAACAGCAAAAAATGCCTAAAAAAATGAGTTTTATATAATGATCACTGAGTTCACAGGACTGCAAAAGTTTGAGAGAACTTAAGAAGGAATAACTAGAAATATAGACCAAGGAGGGGGAAAAAGGATTAAGGTTCTATGAAATATGTCCGAGAGAGGAGGATAATGTTATACTTTACAGCTAAGAGAGAAGAAGCAAAGTAACTAAGTCAGAGTGCTAACAGGTCACTGTGGCCTGTATGGTAATTTATATCTACTAAACATGCACAAAGACGGGTTGTGTGAAACATGCTAAGTTAAAGAAACAGTTGAGCATCTGTTATGGCAATGCATGGAGAATAAATAAAGATTCTTTATGAACATCTGAGACACCTTAAGGTGAAAGAATATAATCTGAAAAGGATTGGTGAGAGTACTGGGAAAGTGGAATAGCATTAAAAAACCATTACTGCATTTATTTATTTTTTAAAGATACAGAACAGGGTGACATGATACAGCTTTTGATTATGCAAAACCCGTGGTAGTTGGCAGTCAGTGTCACATGCTGAGGCGACTGTGCCATAGAATGACAGGAAAAGAAAGAAAGAAGGGGGCTGTAAAGAAAAAGAATCTACAGTTACTCTCTGGGAATAGAGAGATGGTGTAGCAGAAGCCCAGTGTGTGGGTTAGCCATGAGATCATTGTGTAACCATACCTCAGTGGGTCACAACTGAGGATCTGAAATTCAGGATGAACTGCTGAGAAATAGGGCAGATACACCCCAAGACTGGTGGCTAAGCCCCCATAGGATATACCAAACCAGCAACAAAAGTAAACTTCTGTTTCACCACACTGGCTAACAAGAAGTCATAAAAGCAGTTTCATCCAGCATTCCAGTCCTTGTATTACCACCGAAAACACTGGATTCAAAGGTGAGTGAGTGGTTCTTTACAACCAGTCTCATCAAGTAAAAGGTTCTTCTGATTCCAAAGGACCAGCCACACGCCTAGGTCAATATATAACTTAGATCTTACCCCAAAATCATGCTGATGCCAATCCTTTGGTATCTAAAATCTAAAGGTTTATTCATTTAAAAAAAATGGTTAAAGGAATCAATTATATACAGTAATTGCAAAGTTCTTGGTTCAGGCTTGTAGCAGTGATGGAATAAACTGATGGCTTGATATGTCTCTGGTTGCTTCCAAATCATTGGAAGGACCTCAGTCCCTTGGTTAGAATGCTCCCATTAGTATGAGTCCATAGTCCAAAGGCTTGGGCAGGAAAGAGGCCAAATGGAGGGGTTTCCATGTAATTTTATATCTTCTGCCATGTAGGGGGAACCCATTGTTTCAAACAAAAACCTCAGCACAGCTAATGGAAAATTACAGGTAAAAGATGGATTTTGGGAGTCACATGAGCAAGTCACATGTCCATGCCCAATTTTGCTCAGTCATTGCAGGAAACCATTACCTATCCTCCAGACAGCACGTTTACAGGACAGTCCACGCAGTGTAGATGGGCATATCCCATGGTTCATTGTGAGTTAAGTGTCCTTTTGATGGGTCACTCAGTTTGAATAGTCCCTTCAAGATGTGCTCGCTAACTACCTCATGGCCGTTACCCCAGGAGCAAACATTTGAAATCCAGGTATGGAGCCAATATTCATAACTTCAAATACAAAAGTGATATATGCATACAGATAGCATAATCATAACTAGCAGATCATAACCTTTTCATAGACATCTTACATGCGACATTTTGTACAAGATTTGTTGCAAATATATAACAGTGGTTGCAACAATTATCATACGTGGTCATATTTTAATCAGATAACGTCACACCTTGCTTGAGTGAAGAAGGCTGGTAGGCAGCCAAGAATGATGAAGCAACCACTGGGAGTGGAGCAGGCTCCAGTGGTAACCCCTGAAAAAGGGCAGGATTTGGACATTGATTTGAATTTATACTTGAGTTTGGGATTCTTGTTAGGGGACTCTAGAGGAGGGCCCTGAGAGAAGGATGAGCCTAAAGAGATTGTGGGGGTGAAGACCTGAGAAAGGCCCTGGTACGAAGAAGCCCAGGGAAGCTGTAGCAAATAGTCTGAAGGAACAGACTTTGGCTGCTGGTTATAGGGTCCCTAGGCTAGAACCTGGTGTAGTGGGAAGGCCTAGGTTCCTCTCCCAGCCAGCAGCAAGTGACATTAGTCCTGAGGTGAGAACAAAGATAAGAAAGCCCTGGGAGAGGGTGTTCTAGCAGGGAGTGAACTCTTTCACAGTGACCTATATTCATATAAGGGTTAGCACTGAGTTTGAAACTAATACTCATGGAACTGATCGAGCGCCCTTTGAAGCCAATGAAACAATGGAGCTTTGGATCAGGCCCCATGTGTCTGAGGATCTAATAAAACCATCTACCTTGCCACTGCAAATACATTTTGATTGAACTGGGCCAATAATCATTCTTCAGAAGCTCTGGAATTACTCCCAGTTGGAATTCAATATGATGCCAATACTGCAAGTTACCTCGTGTGAGTGGAACTGCTGCTTCCCTGATGAAGCCTCATTGATTTCAACAGATGTCTGTGCTGGCACAGGGGTCTGTCCATGCATAGCCAATTACAGAACTGGGGCTAAGTATGTAACTGTAAATTAAAGCTCGCACCAGTTATTCAGTAAAATAAAATAACTGGCTTAGCTCCGCAGCTGTTGTAATTCAGTGTAGTTTCATTGAAGTCAGTCAATGAAAATAAGCCAGTTTATACTACCTGAGGATTTCATAGAGTTTAAGGCCCAAAAGGACCAGTCACTGATGTAGTCTAACTTCCTGTGTATCACAGGCATTACATGTCACCCAGGTATCCCTATATTGAACCCAATTACTTCAGTTAGACTAAAGCATTTCAGTCCTCAGGACTAAACTGGTGCATGTATCAGGCAGAGAACAGGAGAGATTAAGGGGTCATCAGTGATCAAGGCCCAGGCAATGGCAGAGATTTTATTAGGTGAGATATGCACAGGTTATCCCAGCTGGGGATCCATTCTGCAGACGAAGGTGGGAAAAAATCTAAATTCCCTGCCAATTTGACTTGGGGAATTTCGTTTCTGACCCCCAAATCTGGCAATTCATTTGACCCTGGTGATGGAGAATGGGTTCAAGACGCAATCTATCCACAAGTATATACATTGTGTGGAGCTACAAGGGGGGACTCACAACTACCAGAATAGAGGGGGTCTCAGATCATCCACTGTTAGTTACACAGTTACTATATTTATAACAGCTCACTTCTCTATTTTAAATGCCACTAAATGGAGACTAGTTAAATTCACTGCTGTGGTAATAAAGAAAAGGTCAACTCAATGTCTGTCTCGGCCATTAATCAATCTTTCCTGTATTCTCTCATTATCTTGATTGCCTGATTGAATGGAGCATGGGACACAGATCATCTGTATATACGTTCACTCACTGTCTCTGCTCCTGACACCTTTTTGGAGATCAGTAAGCATATTTTCAAACAGCAACTTTTTTTCAAATGGAACCCCTACACACCAACGATATCTCCTCTCTCACGTCTTCCCTCCTTTTCAGTACTGATTTTTGCTGATCATATAATGATAGCACTACAGAACTCTGAAGCATCTTGAATCACTTCTGGCAGCGATTTTGCTTTTTTCTATTCACTTAATCTAGGGTTTGAGACCTCATCTGCTCTCTAATTTTGAATTTAAAATTCATATGTAAGAGGGTATAATTGGCAATACAACAATATGCAAACATAGGAACAAATTCCAGAGATGGAAAGATCACATTTTTATATTGATAATTCTATTATCCTTACACATATATAATATGGCCATAATGTGTCCCAGAAATTCCAAAACAATTTCTGAGAGGCAGTCAAGTCTGGGAACTTGCTGGGTGGAAAGTGACCAGCTATCAAGAGAACTATGAGAATGAAATCCACTGTCTCTTATTAATGATCCAATCCTGCACAGAACTCATGAGGAATTTGGGGTGTGCAAGGAATACAGAATTAGGTCAATAATCGTCTCCCTTCTGATTATCTCAACTGCCTGTTTGAATGAGTCATGGGATACAGCTCATTCCTATATCTATTAATGCTAGGCAAATAGTTCATATACTAATTGAATACATTTTCTTATCTTTTTCTGTTTGCAAATTGTTTGTGAACAGATCATTTTTCTCAGATTTATTCATTGTCTGAAATCAGTGGCCAAATAATTTCTGCAAATGATTTTTGCTCTGTAGCGTTATTTAAGCAACTCATTGTAAGTATTCAGGATTTGATGTTTATCCCTCTTTTCTCTATCTAGTCCACTTCAGATAGGTGTTTAGTTTTGTTAAGGCCTCTGCTGCCTTCCTCTCTTAGGCCCTGTCTGCACTAGAAAGATTAGCATCCTCCTTACATCTAATGCCACCAATGGTTAGTGTGGACAGCATTCCGCTGTCTTTACCACCATATCACAAAAACTTTCTCTGAACAAATGTGTTTGACAAAACAGTAAAAATGTCTGAGACCCCTCTGTTATGATGGCTTAGAACTGGTGCTGCTTCACCATTGCAGACAATAGCTAGCAATGGATTGGGCACTACCCTTTTAGTGCAATGATTTATAGCACAGACATTGAGGGTGGGATTTACGAGGGGGACTTAGGCTCAGCATTCCAGGACATAATGCTGGAGAAAGGTGTGGCCTAAACCCTGCAAAGAGAGTTAGGTTTCCAACCTGGGCCACAGGGAGGCACCTCCCTCAATTTGGGATTCACAGCTGTGAACCCTCAGCTGGAGTTAGGTTTCCAAGCAGGTCAGCCCTTTCTCAAGAAAAACTAAAGGTATGTCTACACTGGAAACTTCAAAGCGCTGCCGCGGGAACGCTCCCGTGGCAGCGCTTTGAAGTGTGACTGTGGTCACGTGTAAGTGCTGGGAGAGAGCTCTCCCAGTGCTCCTGGTAATCCACCTCCACGAGGGGATTAGCTCCCTGTGCTCAGAGCCTGTCTACATAGTGCTTTGAAGCACTCAGACTTGCTGCGCTCAGGGGGCGTGACTGTTCACAGCCCTGAACCAGCAAGTTAGAGTGCTATAAAATGTAAGTGTAGACAAGCGCTGACCTTCTTCCTTTGACCTTATAGCCCAGTGATTACAGCACTCACCCAGGATGTGGAGACCAAGGTTCAAATCCCTCCTCTGCCCGGAAGGAGCAATAACATGAACCCATCTCCCAGATAAGTGGCCTAATCAGTAGGCTAGGCAGTATGGGGCTCTCTCAATCTCTTTTACTGAAGCTATTCCACTTTGTATAACTATGTATATGCTCATTGGCCCAGAGAGAGAGAAAAACTGTATATATAAGTATCCTAGTGGTTAGAGCACTTAGGTGGTAGGTGGCTGACATGAGTTAAAGTTACTGCTTCTCTCAGGCAGAATGGGTATTTGAACCTGCGTGTTCCACACACTGGCTGAGTGCCCTGACCACTAGGCTATTGGATAAAAGGGTGTTGAGAATGGTGGCAGTGCCTTCTCCAGCTATGCTTTGTGTGGGGCCTGATCCAGTAGGCAACTTCTGAATACATCTACCACACTGAGCCCTTCACGCAAGACAGGCCAAGGAATTCCTGATTTGTGAATCCTGCCAGGGTTTAGAGGTGATTTAGATTCTGCAAGATTTGCTGGTGCAAGCCTGAGATGGCTGTGTGAAAGCCCACAAGCAGAAAGTGAGTCACCAAGGGCAGTGTTTCTCTGTGGACCAGCACCAGTCCCTGAGATATCCCTGACACAGTTTAGGAAGGCAGCAAGCCGGTCTCTGATATCTAAAAGGTTGAGAAACCCTAGATCGGGTGTTTATTTTGCTAGTAAAAACGTAGGTATCTAGGGAATTTAGGTGTCAATAGGGTTAGGTGGCAGCTGAGCAGGGCTTTTGGATTTAGGGATCTAAAGTGGCAATTAGGCACCTAAGTCCGCCTGGTGACTACTCTTGAGTGTTCAATTCTCTGTTCTCTGCACAATGCCATCCTCAGGGCAGATGTTACTGGTTCTTTCACAATGCAGGGAACTGAAGCTTAGGGATTCTAAGACACCATGATTAGAAATCTAAGCACCTAAAATATAGTGGATGCTACTGTAAATAAGTAATTAAATCAGGTCAACATGTGGTTAAGGGAAATGTATTAGATGCAAAATTACAAACTTTGATTTTAGTAAATACATTACAACCAACATTTACATGACAAATGAGAATAACCCCTGACAGAAGGATACTTCATGCACTTCAACTTGCCTGCTTTTATCATTTTGCTTACAGTTCTATCTTGCATTTCATCATTGTGACCTTCACCTGCCATCCAGTAGCCAAGTACTTAAATGGCCTTAATCTCTTTGTATAACATTACAGTGTGATTCTGTGATTTTGCAAAATTTCCTGTTAAGTACTATAGATCCTGAATGTATAAAATATGTGCCTAAAATACAAAGAATATGACTATAAATATTAAAACATCCTAAAAGTGAAGATAAAGTAATGTAGAAAATAGGTAAAGTATCATTAATAAGCCATAAGGCCTACTGGAAAAAAATATTAGCTCATATAATAAAGATAACTGAGAGACAAGCACCGTTAAAAGTCAGCTCAGGTGAATCATACTAGAGATGGTTTTCATGTTCCCCTAAGAGCTTATAACAAAGGACTCCTTAACATCTACAGAGGCTAATATAACCATGAAAACACAGTCTTTTAATGCTTAGGCCAATATTTTTAGGCCAGTATAAAAAATACATCACTGGCAAACAATAGCTATGAATAGTATTTATTTATTTGGTGATTGATGCCTCATGGGCATCGGGTATTGGCATTTGGTCCTACCTGCTGTTGGGTCCTTAATGGATGTGACTGTTGTCCTACCTGTGCAGAATTGGCCACCTTCTCCCTGGTTACGATTTACAGGTGAAAATTACCATAAGTATGAATTACTAATTGTTATTGTTTAAGCCCCCTCTTGGGTGAGGGGCTACTATATTAAGAGCAGGAAGTGAATATTATGGAGCTGTCAGGAATGACTGTGTCTTAGGTCAAATATATTGCAGATAACTGAAATGTATTAGTTACACATTCTGTTTATCTGTGCAGGTTTCTGTATATTTTAAGATCTGTGCTTTTAAGTATCTATAATACCCCTGTTGTTTCAATTACTTGTCATTGTGGTTTGAGGTGTCATTACCATGCTGATGATAATCAGCTACTCTTTCTATTTCTGTTACTAAAGCTGAGACTGTCTCAGTGCTATTGGAAGGCAGGAGTCTTAAGAAGTGAGTACCGTATCAGGAGTCAGCTGATCCTAAATTGCAATCCTGTCTCTGCCAGTACTTTGCTGTGTGGTCTTGCACAAATCATGTAAGTCCTGATTTTTCAGAAGTGCTGAGCACCCTCAAAGCACATTGCAGTAAAAGGGCACTGCAAGATACCTAGTACTTTTGAAAAGCAAGCAATTAATGTGTTTGCCTCTGTTTTCCCATCTCTAAAAGGAGGATAATGCCTGCCTTGCATGCATGATGTAAAGAATAATTAATGTTTGTAACGTCGACCAAACAACAGAAAATGCTGTATGTAAGTGCTCAGTAACAGAAGCATTTCTTTCCTACTATAGGCCATAACTGGATGTCAGACAATATTCCAAAAGGTGAGTATTTCTAAGACAGAATTTATGAGGTTGACTTCTCAGATATGAAGTATTACAGCCTTTCTGGATACCAGTTTTGACATCTGTTCCATAACTCTTACTGATGCCATCTGTGTGTGATCATTGTCCTTTTTCTGGTTCTTTCTTTGAATGTCATATTAATGCTGTTACAAAAACTTCCTTTTATTTTCTTAGAAGTAGCACTAGCATTTGGCCCACCTTCTCTCTTTTTGATGTAGTACCTTTCAGTTGCATTACTGCATCTGAATTACTATAGCCATCCTCTCCCAATCCCTTTCTTTTTCAAATAAAAATCCTAATCTACAAAATGCATGCTAGCCCCCAACAATACCAATTCTCGAGGTTCAGTATTGCATCTCAACTTTTCCTGTACATTGCCTAGCCCAGTGGTCCCCAACCTTTTTGTGGCCAGTAGCACATTCATGTTTTCAGAAGAGCGTGGCGGGCGCCAACAATTATTCACATACAGGGCCAGCTCCAGGAACCAGTGGAGCAAGCACGTGCCTGGGGCAGCACATGCTACGGAGCGGCATTCCGTCCATTCTGCAGAATTGGAGTGGTTTGTTTTGTTTTGGGGTTTTGTGTTTTTGGTGCCAGTTCTGGGCAGTGCAGAGAGAAGCCAGAGAGAAGCCAGGAGGACAGAGAACACTGGAGCCCGCAGCCTCGGAGTTCTCTGTCCCCAGCAGGTGTGGTGCTGTGGCTTATCTCCCCTGCTGGGCACTAGGTGGGCACACAGAAATGCCCTGGTGGGCACCATGATGCCCATGGGCACCACATTGGGGACCACTGGTCTAGCCTAAGGTTGCTCCATAAGGCAAGAACCATGTCGTCTTATATTTGCTAAATATATACATCTGATGCTATAGAAAATATAAATTAATACCTTTTTGCTGCATGGAATTGCAGATTTTGTAGTTTTCAGTTCATGCAAAATCCTGCTGTTAGGGTTTTTACAATCAGGTCTTTCAACTGATTTCTTCCAATAAAATGTAATGTTATAGGGGGAAACTGCTTTGTAAACATTTTAATGGTTTTTATCAGTATATACAAATGTATATCAATGAACTTCTGCCTCCTTAAATACCAGTTCAGTTTCTAAGATTTAGCAATGCAAGTTATCCTAGATACAGGCTCAAGATTTTGGGGTCTCCCTCTCTCCTTTATAGGAAGCCAGCCACCCATACTTTATAGATACTGAAATACAGTATCTATATAGAAATAAGAGGCAGAAGATTCAAACAAAAATAGGCTTCATTCATCTTCTTGGAATTCAGTTTTGGGTCCCTTGGATTGGGAACTTCTTTTCTTCTTTGATCCAAGAGTTAGATACAATTTTTCTTCTTACAGCTAAGCTGAAGAGATATTGGCTTTCTACAAGCTATCTAGTTCAGTAGAGAATTTTGGTTATTTATTTATTTACTTATGGATTGCAGTGAAAGGAGCTTTAGAAGAGTATTGAGTATAACTCATATTTTTTAGTGTTTGTGAGCAGGCCACGGAATCTGATTCAGAATTTCACTAATGAGTGCATTAGTGGATCACAGTTCAGAATCTTGGGGTAGCTGCTAGTTAGTATTAGATCTACTTCGTTTCACTAAAAGTCCAAACTGACTGACAGCATGTTTCAGACGTATCCAATTATATTTGTATCTCTGATACTAGTGAATACATTTCCTTGTGTCAGAAAAATACTAAACATAATAAATGCTTTAAGTAAAAAGTAGTAGAATTTATGTATAGATATTTTTTATAAATAATATTTGTGTGCATGAGTGAGAAGGAGAGAGAGAGCATGTACATTGTAGGGCCCAGCCTAAAGTCTGAAAATGCCTTTGTAAGCTAATCAAAAACAGATGATCTGCATAATTAACCTTAATTTATTAATAATTATATTACTACTAGTATCACAGTAGTATTGTTGTATTAATTTAGATGGAAAATGGGGGCCAAAAACTGTTAACATAACCCAGTCGCTGTCCAATATTAAACAGTGTTAAATAAGGTACAGAGAGTGGTGTACAGAGACCTCAGTCTGCTTAGCTCTATGGCAAACACACCATCAAAAATCCCTTTAACCTTTTTAAAGATAAAGAAAAGAAGGGAAAATGGTTAAAGATTTTGAAATGTAAAGTATTAAATACAGCTTTCATATTAAGAACATCCTCTGTTCTCTTTCCCTTTAGCTGGAGAGAGTTTTCAAAGGAAAACCCCCATATGTGACCATCTCTTACGTGGTATCAACGATGATAATAACTGTCTTTTGGGTAAAAGAGACATAAATCAAGATGGGCTGAAGGAATTGCTGCTGCTGTTGAAGTCGGCTGCTGTTTCATCTCAGGTGGTGTTTGGGATTCAGCTGGGACTGGTAAGGGTGACAATGTCATCTGGATCCCTCTCTCTTGCCCAGCCAAGATCAGGGTCTCCTTGTACTATGCAACATACAATCCCTGTCCAAAAGAGCTTACAATCTAAATAAACCAGACAGGCAGAGGGTGGGAGAAAGAAACTATTCGTCCCACTTTACCCATGGGGAACTGAGACACACTGAGCCTATTTTTCCAGTGCTGCACACGTGGTCTAGTTCTTTACACCAGTGCAAAGTGGGGGTCAAACACTGCAACATCAGAAAGCTAGTGTTTTACACTTTCCCATGTCACACAGGAAGTCTGTGTCAAGACTAAACCCTGGTCTCCTGACTCCCAGGCATGTCTCCTAATCACAAGATTGTCCCTCCTCTTTCATTTTCCCTTTTCTTCCTGTATTAAATGTCACTGGAAACCTCATATGGACAACTAAAACTTGGAGGTTGCAAACATCAGGTACTGGAAAGAGGTCTTCTTCCCAAATCTGAAAAAATAATGTGGCATTACTCTTTAGGTGATAAAAACAAATTTACTTCGATATGGTACCTTACCCAGTTGTGATCTTTAGATATTATAGACAGATAGAACAGATACAGACAGTGCAAAAATATAGAATAAATGCTGGTATAAAGATTTTAGGAGTTTGATTTGGCCACAGTTCTGACAGGTGGTGAAATCTCAAGAGAATTATGTAGGGCATCCCAAAGGAGCGCCAATCAAACATTTATACAACCACAACCCATCACATATTCTGCATGCACTACATATTTTACAGAAAATTGTTTCTAAAGTTATTTTAGACATTTATTTAATAAAAGATTGGTGCTATTTTTGTGTCCTGCTATCTATAAAGCCAAACACCATTACTACCAAGAGTCTAACTGTACAGCCTCAAAGTCATATAAAAATTATTAGTACTATATTTTATACAATTTACCTAAAGTACCTTTTTTTTGTACATAACATTTTAATTATAAGTGTCTGTTATCTAACTATCTGACAAGGCTTTCAACAAATCCTTATGCTATGGGAAAGAGATTTCTTGATGTCTAACAGTGTAAAACAGTGGTTTCTAGCCCTGATGAATAATGAAATATCAGACCTTAAAACTATCACTGGAACAGCACTAGACACTATCTGTCCTAGACTTCAGGCCACTGTAATTTGGAAGGCATATTCCAGATTTTGGCAAAAGAAACAACATTCCTCTAACAGTTTAGTTAGTTTTAGTGGCAATTCTTTGAAGTTCCTCATTAGTATGAGATAAAAGGTATCCCACCTAAAATGAATTAGCAGGCAGAGTGCAGATGAGGCAGTAAAAAAATATGTGCAAGGTAAATTAAATTTATTAGGATTGAAATTTATCACAAGGTTATCACCATCACATATTTTTTAGCCACTGTGAACAAACTATTATCTACATGAAAAATTCTGTACAAAAGCTATGCTAAGAAAATGTTCATTTTGTCCTCTGTACTCAAAAATCCAGAAACAATGACGTTAAGGTTGCATTTAGACCCTTACCTTTACCTCTTTGCCTGTATGTTGTATGATACAATCATTAACTACTTAATCACATGCTGTTTCCCAAATTATCTTCTCATTAAAGTTTGTCTATAAAACCTGCACTAGGGCTCTGCCTCGGCACAGACATCTCTATATGGAGCAATTTACAGGGGCTTTAGGGGGCAATCCTGCAAATTATTAAGAGCTCACTATCAGTGGGATTGCTTATGTGCGTAAAGATTACTCTTGTAAGTAAAGGTTTTCTGTATGAGATCTCAATTAGGTGGGTGCAAGCAGATTTCACATGATCACAAACACATTCTCTTTCTTTATGGCGAGATGGTGTATGGGGCAGTGGAAGGGTGAAGAATCCTGAAATGTTTTCTTGTTGTTTTAGCGTGGGGTCATTGTATGGAAAATATTGACTATTATTAATTTACAGGATTTTCTCCTACTGGGTATGCAAGACAGAGTTCATGAAAGTTGTTTGTACAAACAATGTGTATATATAATTATTAATCCTGCTAGGACCTGCCTAATTAATTGTACACCTTGCAGGATGAATCTTACCAAACTATATAAAAAACCTTATGTATTGTACTGTATAGTCTGAAAATTTATATTTGATAATGTAGTTATAGGCTTTATCATAAGGCATATGCAAGAGGGGGCAGAGTTAATGTTGCATGTACAGCCTTAATTTTGTTATTTCCTGACTGTTAAATGCTTAACTAGCTAATTTTAATGTTTTCTTAACATAATTTCTGTACAGAACATCATATAGTCTATTACATATGCATATAGGATAGATATGCAAGATATATATTTAAATAGGGAATCTATTACGCTGTAGTACAAAGGTTTCACTGTAGCATGAACTGGCTTACTATTGAATGGTGAAGGCACAAGTTAGTTACTCATGAGTTCCAGTGAAACCTTTATACAACATCACCCCATTGTATATTCTCTATATGCTATATATTTTACAGAGAAGGTATTTAAGAAATATTTGAAAGGGTTTTGGAAACCTTTATTGGTACTGATTTTTGCAACCCTCTGCTTATAAATCCAGGCAGCCTTGGTTACTGCAAATTCAACCTTTCAGGCCCAACAGCAGCGAAATTATTTCTAAAAATGACCTAAAATTACTTCCAAACATAAGCTTTCCAGCATGTAAATAAAGTACAACATGTTACATTTTCAAACAAGCATCTTTGTATTTTCTGCCATGCTGCTCCTCATGCTTGGAGATACTCCCCCAAAACATCCACAAAACTAATTTCTTATCCTCTTGCAAAACCCTTCTCAAAACTCTCCTTTGTCATGATCCTGACACAAACACTTAACAGTTAAGCTGCTGGTGTGCTGAAACTGCTGCCTGTTGTGCTGACCAATATTGTCTCACTGATTCCTTGTACACCAACCCTATCTGTTTGTGTGTATCCATCTGTCGTCTTTCTTTTATTGTTAAAGTGTAGGTTATTTAGGGTGGAGACTGTCTTTATTGTTCTGTATTAGTACAGTACCTAGTACAATGAGGTCCTGGCCAATGAGTAGGGCTCCTAGGCACTATGACAATATGACTAATAATAAGTGGAAAACAGGAGTCTCCGTTTTCCAGTAGTATATTTCTTGAATCCCTTTTCTGGCTGTGAGGAGCTATGAGAGAATTTACCTCAATGCTGGCTTGTGTAGAACTGAATATTGTCCACTCTGTGCCTCAGCCTAATGTAAAGTAGGGGTCATTTTGCAGCTGCTTAGAGCATTGAAGTGTTAGAAGTGCTCCTCGCAAAGACGGGTTAGGTGCAGGAGAGTCAGAGGTGCTAGAATGTGGTATAAGTGCTTCTCTTAATTAATCTAAACAAATCAATAAATAATAAGTAAATAGTGAATGCAATGTATTATGAGTATTGTTGTTAAGGTGTGACACAACAGAGTGCTGCTAAGAGACTGGTCTTTATTTCCTGGTCAAAGCCACCTGACATGAGTTAGGATTATAATATCCCTGATACATAACAGAAGTCAGTATTCACTAACTTCAGTGGCCACCATTACAGATATCATCTCTATCTGGTACACAATAGCTGATCAAATCCCCCCAAAATGTATTCTTCTAATAAATTAATTTGACAATAAAGTGGCAAAAAGTATCAAATAGTGTAGCTGGCTAATAGTAGCTAGAGATCTGACTGAATACTAGAAAAATTTGATCTGATGAATAAATTATTCAATGAAAAATGGAAAAATTAAGCAAATAAATTTGTGGAATAGTATTTGGACACTCTAATATATATAAACATATTCTAGCCACATATTCATAGATTCTAGGACTGGAAGGGACCTCAAGAGGTCATCGAGTCCAGTCCCCTGCCCTCATGGCAGGACCAAATACTCTCTAGACCATCCCTGATAGACATTTATCTAACCTACTCTTAAATATCTCCAGAGATGGAGATTCCACAACCTCCCTAGGCAATTTATTCCAGTGTCCAACCACCGACAGTTAGGAATTTTCTAATAGCCAACCTAAATCTCCCTTGCTTGCTAGTTTAAGCCCATAGCTTCTTGCTTCTATCATTGTAGAGGCTAAGGTGAACAGAGTTTTCTCCTCCTCCTTATGTACACCTTTTAGATACCTGACAAACTGCTATCATTGTCCACTCTCGGTCTTTCTCTTTCCAAACATAAACAAACTCAATTCTTCCAGCCGCCTCCTTCATAGTCATGTTCTCTAACCTGTTAATCATTCTCTGCTGCTTTCTGACCCTCTCCATTTCTCCACATTCTTTCTGAAATGCGGTGCCCAGAACTGGACTCAATGCTCCAGTTGAGGCCTAACCAGCGCAGAGTAGAGTGAAGAATGACTTCTCGGTGTCTTTTGCTCCACAACACACCTGTTAATGCATCCCGATCACGTTTGCTTATTTTTGCAACAGCATCACAGTGACTCATCATTTAGCAGTCAGGCTGTCCACTATAACGCCCTGAACCTTTCTTCCGTACTGCTTCCTAGACAATCTTTTCCCATTTTGTATGTGTGAAACTGACTTTTCCTTCCTAAGTGGAGCACTTTGCATTTGTCTTTGTTAAACTTCATCCTGTTTACCTCAGACCATTTCTCCAATTTGTCCAGATCATTTTGAATTATGACTCTGTCCTCTAAAGCACTTGCAATCCCTCCCAGTTTGGTATCATCTGCAAACTTAATAAGCATACTTTCTATGCCAATATCTAAGTTGATGAAAATATTGAACAGAGCCAGTCCCAAAACAGACCCCTGTGGAACCCCACTTGTTATATTCACTAACACTTCTTACCCATTTACTAACATTTACTATTTTTTCTAGGTTAAAGTTTCTCAAACTGAGAGAAGGGATTCAAATATTTGTCATGAAAATTCTCATCACAATTCGCCCATCATCTTAAAGATTTTAGAAAAAAAATCTGCTCTCTGTTAAATGGGTATAAATCAAGAATGATTCCACTGAAATCATTGTTAGTAGATCTGATCCCACAACAAAATAATGATAAATTATTTTTTGTCAGAATTTTGGAATTTTCTATCAAAAAATTCATCTTAAACAATTTTTTATGAAAATTAATTTTAGAGGAGGATTAAGTTAACTTGAAAAGACATTTGTTTCAAAAATGTTTTGATGGACCACCTTTAAATATTACTTCTGATTTACACCAATACAAGTGACCCAGATTCTGATACCTTTTGCTCTGAATAAGGGTTGCAGACACTGGACCAAGGATAGCAGATTTCCTCTGTCATTTTATAATGTATGATTTCCTTTTAAAATTAAAGCTTCTCTGTGGCAAAGAAATTGTCAGTTCCGCTGAGTTCAGTGAACAAGGACTTGTCCCTCCATTTTAAAGCTTAAACCAACTGCCATCTAGCAAAGAAACAGAAGATACTAGAAAAGTAATTAAGACGCTGATTAATTCCAGAGACATCGAGGCTTTAATGATAGTATAGTAACCACAAGAATGAAGCCTGAATGTTTATGATATTGTTAGAATCCTGAGACATCCAAAATATTACAGTTTTTCTGTCATGTTGTTTATATTTAATTAATGAGTAAAATTATAATAAAATGCATAGTATATAATAATTAATAGTATTGTTTCATTGTAATAGTTGTATTTCCCCTGGATTAAATTCACCCCTGTCGAGAGGGCTCAGATTCATTTGCGAGAAGACTATCTATGTGCTCACCAATGAACAAACAAGATTTTACAACTTTTTCTAATCTTGTGAAACTTGTGAAGGCCTCAGTTTGCAGGGTGTCAATATTTGCAGGGTGACGGCATTTGTTCCTCATTTGGACCTACAGTAGTCTTCTTGCCCTATTCCCATGTGGTTGCACATTTTCGTACTGTCAGTTTGTTTTTTTATTTTAGTGTTGTTCAGTTCTCTTGTGTGCTAGTGATTTTTAGCACCTCTCCTGACTGGGTCATTTTGTGCTGTACTTCTAAGTGTACAACTAAGGTCTTCAGAAAAGAAAAAGCAATAAACAGTTAAATCTCTGAAGTGAAGGCAATTATTATGCCCCTGAGGATAGTTTTAGGTTTCCTACAGGATTGCCTATGTTACTTCTATGGGGTTATGAATATACAGGAAGTCTTTTATTTCATCTCTGAAATGTACATCTAAGAATAAGCTGTTAAATTGTCATAATTTGGTATATGATTCAAGGATTGGTTGCAGTGACAGGAAAATGGAAGACTGATCTATGGGAAACAAAGGCAAGATATTACATTCTTGAATTTCTAGCTGGTCTCATTTAAGGCTGAGAAAGAGGTCTATTCCGCAGTAAAGTGCATCTAAAATAAAGAAGCAGGTATCATTCCTGTGCTTTTGGCATTGGTGTCACTCCAGGCATGTATACCTAGTTCTTTCATTACATTGTTAATTATCATTGACGTTTCATTTTCTGAATGCGGAGTGGATGATCATCTATCTACTGTAGAGTTTGAGGCACAATTCAAATTCCTCACCTAAATGAGTTTAGGGAAGCAATTTTTTTCTCTCCCTTCCTCCTGGGTCTTAACGGCAATTAGCTTACACAGTTTGCTTGATGAAATCTGACTATTTCTGCACATGTACTATTAGATATAGGATCTAAGTTTAATGTAACACTTCACTGCAAAATATCTATATATTTTTAAACTTTTGTTCTCTACTCTTTAGCAAGTTTTAATTCACCATGACCATTTTTCCTATTCCAGAACTGAACTCCTTTTATTCATCTCTGATAATGAAGGTAATAACTTTGGTTTTGATGACCAAACCTGTGGTCTAATCAACAGGCGAACCTAAGCTTCCACAGATAAAGCCAGAGTATTAACTCACAGAGCCACTTAAACTCTGATAGTGATACTTTTTAAATGCTCGTTGAAGATCTGAGTATATTATCCTACTTGTATCCCTGTTATTTTTCCATGATACAACCTATCAAAAATTCAAAGAGCTGAGCATGAGATACTATTTTCTCCTTTTTCAACCTGCTTTATGTTAGCTGTCTTTAATTAAAATGAACTTTTCCATGTGTTCACAATTTGATTCCTTAAAATATTAATATTTTCTGTACATCTGGTGTCAAAGCCATTACTTTTTCCTGTATCTCACTTGACTATTTTTAAATAATTCATTTATCCATTTTCCAGTCCTCAGGGAGCACTGTACTTTTCATTTTACACAATATGATCCTTTTTAATATATATATATGATACTTCCCCTCCATTATTCTTCCCTACATTTATTTACTCAACCCAAGTATTCAGTGAGTTACCGTTTTGTTAAGGCATACAGATAGCATGGAAATATTTATTTATTGATGCCTCCCATCACCTCAGCAATCTTATACTAATTAGAAACAAATAAAATATTTTGAAGCTAATCAGTCATTAAGAATTATTCCAATAGGTCTCTGTAATGCTGAGCCTACGAGGGTTAAGCAACTAGCAGGCTGAGTGACCTGGAAGCAACCCTTAAGGACATATTAGAAGAGTATTGAAATAGGCCATTCCTCATAGATCGTTATCAAAGTCATGTTAAGTAGACTAGAAATTTTACTATGTATGCCTGCATTGTTAGAGAATCAAAGGGTAGATACTAAATATATTTTGTCTGTTTACCTATGTCTTGTTAGAAGTTTAACAATGTGATCTGATTAGCTTGTAGATAAACTTCTGTTCCTGTCTCATAATGCTTCATTATTATTCTGTTGATTCAGAGATCAAAAGAGGATATTATCATTTAGATGGAACTTATGGTGTTATAATATTATTGTCCTCATTTCTCTTTGAACCTGGTAATTCTACATAGTGAACTGTTTTAGTAATTTGGATGGTTTGAATGTATTGTCCGAGAAAGGACTCATTGAATAGAGATCATACTGTCTGCTTGCTTTCATCAAAGCCCTCGTGGTAGAATTATCTGTCAGCACCCACCTTGCTTCAGCTGTAAAGGAAGCCCTGGACCTGATCCTGTTTTTATCTCAGATCTGCTTAAACTTTGACAGGGAAAGTCTAAGTCTCAAGACTGAGGCCTCCAAGTGTACTCTGGATCCATCCTGGAATTCTCATGGAAGAATCTGAACAAACTCTACACATGAACTGCCTATTGGACTATATGCTTTTAAATTGACTCTAGAAGGACTTTTTACAGATCAGCAACCTCACCGTCTCTGCTATGAAACTGATCTAAGAACTTTACTCATATCTGCATGTATATTGATCTTTTAACCATAGCAACTCCCTTCTTTCTTTTGATTAATAAATCTTCGATTTAGTTAATAAGGATTGGTTGTAATCATGTATTTGGGTGAGATCTGAAATATGCATTGATCTGGTGGGCAATGTATCCAGTCCCTTGGGATTGGTGGAACTTTATACATGGCGAATAAGGTTTTTAGTAATATCTCACTATATTCAGTTTGGCTGTCTGGACTGCTTAAAGGGGACTGAATTTTGACTTTTTGGTAACTAGTGTGGTATTACAGAAGCTGTTTGCTACGTGGTTTGGTGAATCTAATTATAGAATAAACCACCAGTTTGGGGGTTTGTCTGCCTTATTCCTTGCATTCTCAGTGGGGGCCCCCAAGGTACCACAGTCACAGTCTCAAAATAAAATATAACCAAGATAACATATTTCCATTACTTCCTAACATTTTCAGGTGGAACGCAGGAAAAGCAAACTGACAACACTTAGTTCTGCTGATGAGTCTTTGGCACAGGACGCAGATCAAGGTTTAACTGAGAACAGCCATTCATGTTCTCCCTCAAAAAGCTCCTGAGTCACCTGATCAGAGTGTAACCTTGACAAATATGCACAGTGTAGTCTCTCACAGTTTGAATCACCAAAGAAGCTAAAAACAGAACCATGCACTGCATAATCTCTAACCTCAGGGGACAACAAAAACAGAGAATTGCTGTGTCAATCTTATTTCCTTGTAAGGCTCATTTTCATAAACACAGGCCTTTGGTTTTGAATGCCCACACTTCAAATAGCATTTACCTATCAACAGCTGCTTAAATATTGAATCCCACAGTCATCGTTTCCTTTTGATCTTCACTATTTTGTTTCTTTATTCATAAACATGAGCAACTGATCTGAACTTAAATTAACAAATTTAACTAGCTGTGGTTAAATATGTAGTGAAGCAAATTGTGGCTACTCTGCTTGCAGAGTGGTTTAGATTACAAGAGAGAGTTGCCAATTTCTGCTCATCAAGGGCTCCAAACATGTGGAGTAGCATTGGCATTTGAGACTCAAATCTTGCTTAGCATTAGAATGGCTCCTGTGAATAGGAGGACAAAGATTTAGTCCTGGCTTCAGAAGATGGAGATGAATCACACTTGCTCTTTGAGTACTGTACTTTTAAACACTTTTTGAAGAGGGTGTAGTTGATTGATAGAAAAATAGCCCATGTCTAAAGTGGGTATCTATTGATAAATATGCTCCTCAAAGTATGTTGTTTTTTCGCGGAATCTTTCTTTCCATCTTTTCTCTTTTTGTTAATTAGAAGCTGTTGTAATGAGGGCCTCCGTACACCCACATTCAAAATACAAGTCCTGTTACCTATTCCAAATTGTCACAGTCAGTAAACAGTGGAAAGCATGCTTCAGTGATTTGGTAATGGAATACATAACCTTTCACTTCTGGGTCTGCTTCAAATGACAGTGACAAAAAGTCATTATTGTATGAAGGCTGCTTGAAGGCTTATGTGAAATTAGTTGGTTGTGTCCATTCTGTTTCTCCTAAAAAGCATTCATCATTTCTTGTGTTGTAAGAGCATCAGGGCAAGAACCATAGCTTCAAATGTATTCATACAGTGTCTTGGAAAATGGGGCTGTGATGCAGATATATAACATAAATATTAAATAATAATAATAATCTAAAGACTACATGATCTGCAACTGCTAGCAGCAAATATCTCCAATAGCCAGTGCTGGGACACTAGATGGGGAGAGCTCTGAGTTACTACAGAGAATTCTTTCCCAGGTCCTGGTGGGTCTTACCCACATGCTCAGAGTCTAACTGATCACCATATTTGGAGTTGGAAAGGAATTTTCCCCCAGGTCACACTGGCAGAGACCCTGCGGGGTTTCGCCTTCCTCTGCAGCATAGGGCATGGATCACTTGCACGTTGAAACTAGTGTAAATGGTAGATTCTCTGTAACCTAAAGTCTTTAAATCATGATTTGAAGACTTCAGTAACTCAACCAGAGGTTAAGGGTTTATTACAAGAGTGGGTGGGTGAGGTTCTATGGCCTCTGGTGTGCAGGTCAAACTAGATGATTTGATGGTCCTTTCTGACCTTAAAGTGTATGAGTCTATGATGCTATAGCATAAGACCACTCAAACTGAAGCTGATGGAGCAATGGTGAGGCTGCAGCATTAGCCTGCATAGAATGCAGCAACCCACATCCTTGATGGACTGGTACAAGCGCATCACCCTTGTACTCTGACCCCACCAGTGACTCCCAATCTGCTTCTGTTGTCAATTCAGCTCTTTGATCCTGAACTTCAAAGTCAGGTCAGTGCAGCTATATCAATGACCATATCTCCTATATGACCTACCAAGTTAACTGTGTTCCTCTGGATCCATGCAGTTCACAAAGCTCTGGGCAAAGACTGTGATAGCTAGAGGTCACTCCAGGGGCTTCAGCTGTGGAAGGAGCTTTGTAAGGTTAGATTAATCAAAGTAAACCACACTTACATCCTATATCCATCCTCCTCTTTGAGAAGCTTTTGCACCATAACCAGAGGGAAAGGGATAAAATAATGGCAACAAAACATACAGATGTATACCCCAAGAAGAATATCCTATATGAGAGAAGGGATAAAAAATAGAAGGGTCCGTGAAGACCATGAAGGGCTTCAGCATGCATTTCTGATGTACAGAGTAAGCACTTTGATCCTACCATGATGAGCACTATAGGAAACCCAAAGGTAGATAAATACAACACATAACGCTACTGTTCCATCATCTCTGTTGGCTGCCTGTATTTATTTGAACCTAGCTATTGAGTTCATATGATATTGTATATTTTAATTATTGTAATGGCCTTACAAGGGTGCAAATTAGTATTAATTTATAAAATGAGATAAATAGAATCACAACTGGCACTAATTGTCACCTCTCTTTATTATTAAATTTAACAGAAAAGCCGAGACTTAAATGGGCACTGAAGATGAATGAACACAGAAAATTCTTCCACCTAGAGGTGCTGTCTCCAGATTAGAGCTGAGGCATGTTCATGAACGTGGGGAAACTTGAACTGCAGTTACTAGTACTATACCTGTTCTGGGCTAAAGAGAGCAAGCACTTCATTCCCAAAGGTTCACAGTCCAGCACATTTCACCAACACTACATCAACTGGAAAAAAATCCAGTTGGTAAAGTTAAGGTCATAATAATTAATAATAATAAACACATGAACCAAACAAGCATATCTTGGGAAGAAAAGGAACTGTAAATTAAAAAGTTCACATGTGAGAGTTTGTTACCACTGTGTACCAGTAGGCAACACCAGACCACTTCAATGGCCCTGTAATTTCACACAGCAGTCTGTGCAAGAAAGACCATGAGGGGCGAAAGGGGTGCATGAAAATACCTGTTGGACACTGAAATACTCCTTAAATGTTAGAAGCTCCAGACATGGAAAGGGAGATGTGTAAAGAGAAGAGACAGTGGTTGGGCATCCAGTAAAATGGTGGTGACTCAGAAACCTTCCTGGTGATGGGGGAGGAGAGGTTGGCAGTATTCCTAGACTCCAAGGCCAGAAGGGACCATTGTGATCATCTAATCTGACCTACTGTATAACACAGGCATTAGAACTTCCCCCAAAAAATCCCTACAGCAGATCTTCTAGAAAAACATCCAATCTTGATTTTAAAATTGTCAGTGATAGAGAATCCACCATGACTGTTGGTAAATTATTCCAACGGTTAACTACCTTTGCTGTTAAAAAGTTACGGCTTGTTTCCAGACTGAATTTGTCTAGCTTCAACTTCCAGCCATTGGACTGTGTTATACCTTTTTCTGCTAGGTTGAAAAGCCCATTATCAAATATTTGTTCCCGATGTAGATATTTATAGACTAGAATCAAGTCACCCCTTCCATTTGTCTTTGTTAAACTAAACAGATTGAGCTCTTTGAGTCTCTCATTATAAGGTATGTTTTCTAACCTTTTAATCATTCTCATGGCTCTTCTCTGAACTGTCTCCAATGTATCAAAATCCTTCTTGAAGGTCTGTGGCTCAGCAGATCAAGGGCTGGAGCCATCTCCTATGAAAGTCAATAGACAGCCCAATTAACTTCAATTAGCGTTGGATCAGGGCCCAAATGCACTAGACCATCAGCTTTCAAGATTTGTGTTTAAATCATGGCTGCGTTTTAGGCCAGTCAGAAGGGACAAGGCAAAGGGAGGAGGGAGGCTGCTAACCACACAGATTATAGATTTTCTATCAAATGATCATGTTCATGCCCCTCCCTTAACATTGCTTCTGCACTGAAATGGTGCAGTTTGATATCAAAACATTTCATTTCCAAGTGGACGATCAGTATCCTTACAAAACTTTATTGCTGTTGTTTTGTTTCTATTATACTAAAATGAATTAAAAAATAGGAAAAAAATGTAAAAAACACTTGGCCAAAAAACAGTCTATCAGAAAACAACAAAATATGATTGACTTTGATGCACTAAAAAAGCAACAACTGTAACTGCGGCCTTATTTAGACATTTCTGGCTGCCCCAAAGAATGCTAGTCAAAAAACCCTATCATCTCTATAAAAAGTCCAGCTTTAAGAAGTTTACTCTACTTTTAGAGGTGAGATTGGCTGAAGATTTTAGGCTTTAATTACTTCAGTAAGGAGGATTACTTGTCATTTCACTGAGTACGATTTTAATAAATAAACAAGACTGAAATGGGTGAGCGATTACCACAATAAGCAGTAGCAAACGGCACGTGATGACAGGGAACGGATGCCTCCCTTAAATCTAAGTAAGGTGCTCTGTAATTTTACTCTAAAACACCAGAGGATTTTTTTGTAATCCTGTTAAATTGGAGCAGCAGAAGCAGGAGAGGAGTGGGGCAAAAGAAGGGACACGTTAATGCAAAAGATGAAAGTGCCTCGCGTGAAATGGGCGGTTTGTTATCGTTCATTTTCTCCAACATATCATTCAATTTCAGCTGCCTCTCCTCTCACCCAGATCCCCACCATTTCTCAGAAACGTCTATCTATGGCATCTCATTCTCTTCCTGTCTTCCACTAGTATATCATTCTTTCTTAACTGTCCCTCTAACGGTTTGGGGCTGAGAGGAGATGGTAGTGATCCACGTGTCCGGCTCCTTTGAGCAGTTTGCAAAAAACAGACAGAGAGATGTTGCAAATAATGTTAAATGTGATTAATCTCACGGATTCCTAGAAATCTGACATGCATGAGTTACAGTGAAACCGGTTTTATTTCGCCACGAAATGCTTTTGCATAATAAGAAAGAAAATATCCTCTGCGCCCTAATGAGCTCTGACAGTTCCTGAACTCCCAAATACTTTTATTTATGGCGTTATTTCATCTCTAATAAATGGGAACACGGGCTGCGATCGCAGCCTGCGCGAGGCAGGGAGCCACCCGGGGATGGGGGTTGAATGGCAATTAGACACTGAGCTAGCCTGCAAGGTGCCTGTGCGTGAAAACCTGAGCCACACGCCGCCAGGGGCACGAAGAGGAGCTCAGCCTGGGGAGAGGCAGCGGGAGCCGGGCAGCAGCCACAATCACAACCGCTGCCGAGCTTTGCCAAACTTGCGGGGCCCCTGCCCTTCGGATCCCCTCAAAGTTCCGTTTACACTGCAGGGGAGCCTGAGGCGGGGCGAGCGGCAGCATCCTCCCAGCGGCACAGCGGAATCGGTGACCCCAGCCCCCGGGGAGCTTCTTCTTCCTGCTCTGCGGCTCGCCTCGCCGCACAGCCAGAGGCGCTGCATCCCGCCCCGCGCAGGGCCGTGCCAGGGGCCGGGCTGGGAAGCGGCTGGTCCGGCGCGGCGGAGGTGCCTCCAGAGCTCAGCCCTTGACCACCTGCCTGGGCGCAGCCGGCCCCCCCGCTGGGCAGGGGCAGGGGGCGGCCGCCGGCTAAGCGGCCGGGCCAAGTCCCGCCCCCCCTACCCCATTATCACTAGCAGCGATTACCCTAAACACTTGCTCTTTGCCTCCTGTCTCCCTCCAGGCATTGGCGTGGCCGCCTGTCAATCACCCCGGCACCCCGGCGCACCGGGCTCCGCCGTGCCACAGAGACGGGCGGCGGCGGCAACTGCAGCAGACGCAGCCCCGGCGGGAAGCGGGCCGGGGAGCCGCCGCCGGAGCGGCGGGATGCTGATGATGATGGAGGAGGAGATGCAGGCGGCAGAGGAGGGGCCCAGTCTCCCCAGGCTCTACCGGCAGCGGAGCCCCTACAGCGTCCTCAAGACCTTCCCCAGCAAGAGACCAGCCCTGCCCAAGCGCTACGAGAGACCCACCATGGTGGAGCTCCCGCACCTCCGGCCGGCGGGGCAGCCCTTCCCGCCCGCCGCCTCCAGCAGCAGCGAGCCGCACCACTACCCGGCGGCGCCCGGCTCCTACCCCAGCGGGCCCGCCCGAGCCGCCTCGCAGGGCCACCCCAGGACTCCCGCCCCGCCGCTGGGGCCCCAGGCAGCCTCCTCCTCCTCGGCCCGTTACAGCCACAGCCAGCCGGGGGCCGCGGCCAGCGGCGAGGGCGGCATCAGCAGCAGCCTGGAGCTGAGCGCAGGTACCAACTCTTCTCCGCAACTTCGTGCGGCACTTTCCGAGGGGCGGGCGGGCTGCCGAGCGCCTGGGATGGGGGGTTCCCCGCCGGGGGGGAGGCGGCATTCACCCTGCAGCGTGGGGCTACACGGGGGCCGCCCCTTCCAGCTGGGGGGGCGCATCCAATAACCAGGGGGACACCTTGCAAAATGAGGCTTTACCCCCAACACTTGGGGCGGCTGCTCCCCTATGGAGAAAGGGGCTCAGCGCCTGTGCGCTTCCTCCTTTCTTTCCCAAGGCTGCTGCTCCCCAGCAAGCGGAGGGGACGTGCTACCAGCACTGGGAGGATGCGGTGCCAGGGGCTCTCTCCGCCCTCGGTGACTTGTACAGGCATAATTATCTCACGCATAATAACTAAAGTTCCTGCACACCCTTTGGTAAGTCAGTGGTGGTACCTAACACATATGAAACCTGCCCAGAAAGGACAGAGAGCCCTCGCTCTCTGCTAGGAAGCAGGGGCGGTTCCCTCTTTCCCCTTGTTGATTTCAGACTGCGAAGCAAACCTTTCACGCCTTGCCTGAACCTTTTGCCATCACAGATTCGTTTTCGGAAGGAAACCCACTCAGAAAAAGCTGCATCAAAGATTGCTGATGCCTTTTCTGTTAGGGCTCTCTTGAAAGCTAATCTTGCTGTCTCAGAAAAGTGCTCACCTCCGATTTCTACTTCTGCACATCATAATGTACGGAGACACGACAAGACAGAAATCTTCCGGGTGCCCAGGACATCAGTGACTTGATTCAATGAAATTTGCAAATCAGGGAAGGAGAATGGTCTTGGGCTTTTTATCATAGAAAGCAAATGATAATGGAGAGATTGTTTGAGAGGTTGTAATTAAGAAAAATGAATAGATTCCTTGCTTCTTTGCAGTATCTTCACACACTGTAGAGAGGAACAGGCGATCAAAATAATTTTTCTCTAAAGGTGTAACATACTAAGATGTTAAATGTATATCTTTCTTCTAGTGATGGTGTGGAGTTAAAACCCACATAGATCTTGATATGCAACCTAAATTTGGCATCAGGAAATGGGAAATTGCATCTTTAAGCAGAGTGCAATCAAAAATGAATTACAATAAATCCTATATAATTGCATAGGTCATTCTCTTTAATGAGATTTTATTAACCTGACTGTCAGGCTTCTGAGTCAGGCAGATATTTTATCTTCTTCAACTGATAAAAGTGTCAGCTATAAACCACCATATAAATATTCATAAATCTACACATCTGTGGCAGCCTATCAGCATCATTCTTTTGGACATTAAAAGCATTCTAATTACTTTCTGTCTAGCAGAGCTGAAATGCTGCCTGTTATAGTATGTGCTTGGCAGGCATGATTGCTTTTGTTTGGCATCACAAATAGCAGCATCCTGTTTTATATACTGATGGTCCAGAAAACATTCAGGGTTTGACTGAACAGGATGAATATTAGGAAGCACCATCTGGTTTTAATAACATCGGGTATAGTAACTCATCTGTTAATTTTTAACACATCATTGATTTATTTATTTAGAAAAATTGGATCCTGTTTTGGTATGTTGATGCTGCCTTTGTAAGAAATGTGATGACATTTCTTTACTAAACAGCATGATAGTCTAGATAATAGAATATATCGCTATGTTTTAATGCATATTTTCTCTCCAGTTTATCTAACACATTGCTACTTCCATAAAATCCCTAGAAATTTTAGTATATTACCAAACAAGTTTAATCCTCTATATAGTCTGAAAATTAACTACTTTGATGAACAAACTCCATAACCCATGCCAGTAAATCATACTTCTTCCTCTATAAAACTATTGAATTTAAATAATTTAACAGCATTATTTCACTGTTTTATGGTACACAGTCAAGCACCTACTGATAAAACATGATACCTGTGATTTCTTTACGAAAGTGGAATACTCTTTAGAAGATATGTATAACTGTCTGGTAAATAAATGTACAAGGCCTTATTTACAACAGAATGTTCTGTGCAGAAGTCCTGTCCTTTGAGAAGCAGGAGTTTGGACTTTCTGCTGTATTACTGAATCATACAAGTAGTTAGGGCCTGTTCCTAAATTTTGCCATAGATTTCAATTCCACACACCCCACCCCACCCGCACAATAAGAATATTGGTTGCCGAGTTCAGCACTATTGAGCTCTTGCCTCATTGCCTACTCATCCACGCTATACTTTCCATACAGCTAGCCACACAGGCATGCACAACACAGCCTCCATAGCTGTACACATTGTGAGTTAAGCAAGAAGAACCCAGTGCAAAGGGAGAGTGGGTCACAAGTGGGGCCAGATTAAGGCACATGCCTAGGACCACTCCTGGAGTGATATTAGAATTTCAACTTTCATTTTAAAAAAAAGTCTATAATTCTTATGGCTCTGAAGAAAATCTTGAAAATGTGAACAGAGTATAACCAATGCAGTGATGTCTGCCTGAGTTTGCAGACAGCCTGAAACAATAGCTCCAATGTAAGAAATGTAAGCTGGTCCACACATCTATGCAGTGTTAAGTCCAAGCTCTACTGCAGAGAGTGGGGACTGCCAACACCATCCTGGCAGACAACTCTGAGTAGCTATGGCTACACTAGAAAAAAAGGTGTGTGTTTACAAAGAGGTAGCTGATATGTAAATACACACTTTTTTCTTGGTAGACTTGACTTGTACATCAGGAGAAGAGTGCAGTGGGCTTGGTTTATACACACAAAGCAGATACACTCTGGATGCTGGATGAGTACCGGGGAGGCCCAGCTGCAGCTTCCAAGGGGAGAGGGTTCCACTCTCACCTCTACTGCCCTCAAGGGGAGGGAAAGCCCTGCTGCTGCTTCCAGGTTAAGAGAATGGCCCTTTGCTGCCATTCTTGTCTCTTTTGGGAAGTAGAGGATCCTTTCCACCCCCAGTCACACCAGACCACTGCATAGGGGTTGGGCCCTGTATTGGGGTATATCTAGAGCCTTGGATTGCCTTTATCCAGTCTTAGTCACAACTCTGTCACATTCAAGCCAAAAATGTGAATTAATAATTCCTGAGCACACTTACTCTACTAAGAATAACATCATAGCCACCCCACTTACTCAAGAAAGGCCTGAGTGAATAGATAGACCTGGCAATGTGCTCTGAATTTCAGTAAAAGGCTTTGCTGGACCAATAAATGAAGTGAATTGCAGAGTCAAGGGTTGTCACTGCGAATATTACACTGTCAGTAACCTAGTGTTCAAAATTTAGGATTATTACCTAGAACATCCCAGTTAGTCAAAAGCCAAGATGATGCAGCTGTAGAGAGGTTTGTAAAATGATCAGAAACCAAGCCATGTAGGGATATAGGGATTAAGGTCATCACTTTGAACTTCACCTAGAAACCAACTCAAATGTTCTATGCTCAATACATGGACTACTGTTATGCAAGCAGAATGCTACGCTCTTTACTAGCTGTGTTTTAATAGATGCTTTGTAGGTCATTTTGGACAAATCCAACTGGGAGGTAACAAAGGCCCTGGATCAATCAGACAGGCATAGATAACTGTGGCAAGGTCCCTATTTGAGAAGACAGTGAACTCCTGGCCAGATATGGGAGGGGG
The DNA here is from genome assembly GCF_003597395.2 of Chelonoidis abingdonii. Lineage (NCBI taxonomy): Eukaryota > Metazoa > Chordata > Testudines > Testudinidae > Chelonoidis > Chelonoidis abingdonii. The sequence goes on from NC_133773.1 coordinate 98,979,269, forward strand.
GAGGTCACATTGCTGCTACCTGAAAATCTAAGAATAGCTTAGTATTTATGAGAAACCCAATCTCCATTAGGTCCTTATTGTGCTAAACACTATACAAACACCTTGCAAGCAACCATCCCTGTCCCAGGGATCTTACACTCTAAGTACCCAACAAAGACAAAAATATTCATTATCTCTATTTTGTATATGGGAGAACCAAAGCACAGACACACTAAGTTTGGCAATTTCAAAATCACTGTGGGATTTGACCCCCAAAACCATTAGAAATTAATAGGAACCGAATGGGAATTGGGCATCCAAATCTCAAGTGGCTTTGAAAATCTTACTCTAAGCAACTTGGCCAAGGTCACGTAGGAAGTATGTCGGAGAGCTAGGAACTAAATCCAGATCTGTTTAGTCACAGTCCAATATTTTGATTATAAGACCATCCATCCTCTACACTGAAGAAAAAATCCAGAAGTTACCACTAGGGGTAAACATACCACAGTTTGGGATGTGATGACAGTGACATTCCATAAACTCACTTCACAAGAAATTTTAAGGTGGTATGTGAACTAATTAAGTTTGGGAACTTCTGGTATAGAGGAAGCAGATATTACACCCACTATCTCATCTAGATAGTTCCTCAGACACACAAGCATAACTACTGTCTGGTCTTGTTGAGTTTCAGAAACCTCATTCTTATTGAAACCCCTATATTGGTCAGGCACTGGGAAAGTTGAGAAACCACATAGTTTTGGTCCAGTGAAAACAAGATGTAGCGATGAGACACACACCTGGGAATTGTAGCAAACCTGACATGGTATTATTCACTATTAGCCTGCACTCATAAGTGAAATAGTTCATCTAGGAACTGTCATTCTTTTAATGGTCTGATCATGATCTATCAGTATTTTATGGGCCTGTTCTGGCAAATCTTCACCTGGGGAAAACTCCTGTTGAAGTCAAAGGGAGCTTTGCAAGAGTAAAGACTGGGAGAATCTGGTGTAATGGAATTACATGGTTAGTGAATCTTAAAGGGGAGCTAAAGTAATGCTAGAATAACACCTTTGTAAACTATCCAATTTTAATTTTATGCAATCATTTCAGCAGAACACTTCTTGGGAAATACATATATATTTCACATTAAATCAATTAAGAATCATGGATCAGTGTTATTCAATAGCATTCATTTAAAAACAAAACTTATCAATTTCTAAGTGACGATAAACTTTGCATAGTGCTTTCATTTCTAACTGCAGTCTGCAAAAGCTAAAATACTGATTGCTACAATATGTGCTAAATGGGCAGATCTGTTTGTTTTTAATCATAAATAATGAATTTTCATTCTAGTATTTTAAATCTCTTCTGTTAACTTTCATTTTTATAAGAAGAATGGATGAAAATTTTAAATATTTTTCCATATTTTCTGTTAGAGTTGTACTAGATCCAATATTAAACCAATACTCTTATTTCCTTTACACTTTGAATCATAGAATATCAGGGTTGGAAGGGACCTCAGGAGTTCATCTAGTCCAACCCCCTGCTCAAAGCAGGACCCAACCTCAGACAGATTTTAACCCCAGTTCCCTAAATGGGCCCCTCAAGGATTGAACTCACAACCCTAGGTTTAGCAGGCCAATGCTCAAACCACTGAGCTTTCCTTCCTCATATTGAGCATGGTAAATGCACTCTAATTTTATTAAAATATTTAAGTTCTTTTTGAGTATACTATAGACTAAAGTCTTTACTGATTTTAATATACAATATGGTATTCCCCAACATTTATATTTGAAATATCAAAATATATATTTTTTCTATCTTTTAGGGAAAAAATTTGTACAGTGTTTAATCCCATGTCAGTTGTTTCATTCATATTTTGTCCCCTTGCAACAAGGATGCATAAAGAGTAAGTAACTGCTTTGTCATTTGGAACCATGAGGATTAAAATGCAAACAGTAAATACAACTTGAGGTCTGGAATCTGATTACAGGATTAAAATAAATGAAAAATTGCTGCGTATTACGATTTCAAAATTCCAATCAATATTATCCTTTGATTTTTTTTTCCTTTTTGCTAAGGGAAGTGAAGAAATGAGAGAGAGAGACCACATCTTGAGACTGTTAGTGCTTAAACTTTTTGATTTTATGTCAATCAGAATGTTACATTTAGAAAGCTCCAGTGTCACTAGGTTTCCATTTCTGGAATTTATCTAGGTATTTCTGTTTACATTGTATCTGGTGGGCTATACCATATTGTTTCTGGTTAATCATTCTAAGGGTTAAAGACAGCAGTACTTACATAAGGTTTTAGTAGAGAGTAAATAACATTGAATTTGAGATTACATTGAAGTGTATAGGTATTGTGTAGTGTTGCTACTGGGGTACAAGGCTGAGTTCACAGTGCCTTCCATTACTTTAGAAGAGGGCAGGTGTTCCTGTATGTAGCAGCACTTTTGTAATGTTGGTTTTATTAACTCCTGGGGGTGAGAGGTTTTCCTACATTTTTAAAATAAAGAAAGAGTGGTAGGAGAAAGCTACTCTATATGTTTTAGTCTAGCCCTGCCTCTGGCACATGACCTGTACAGGAGCTTGTTTCTGGGTCCTCAGAAGCCAGCATGGGGCTATCATCCTCAGTTCCTGTGCCAGGAGATTTCTCCCCCAGCTGGATCCAGGAATTTTAAAGACTTTTATGCTGGTTTGGCCCTTTTACCTTGTGTAAAGGGGCCAGAATGGTGGAGAGAATGCTAACCCATGTCATTTCAAATGCTCTTCAGGGAGAGTTGTACTAACCTCACTAGGAGCAAGTAGATTTTTCCATGAATAGACAGCCTTGTGGAGCCAAGAGAAGCACCATCTCTTGAAAGCATGCGGGGGAGTCTGCTGTTTTTTCATGCCAACAGTGTGGTGTTGGGCTGGGTCACCTTCTTTAAAAATTATGACCAAGATTTTCAAAAGCAACTAAGGATTTTGGGTGCCTACCTTGAGACACCTTAAAGGTGCTTGATTTTCAAGGGGCCTGCTGTGTTCATCACTTTCTGAAAATTAGGGCCCCTTTTAGGGTGTCAAGCTGGACTCCCAAAAAACACAGACACACACAGCAGCAGCATTTAAGGGAGGTTCACATATCTTCCTCTAGATTCAGGAATGACTCAAGTGCTCACTCTTGAATCAGTGGAATCTGCACATATTCAGAGTCCAGAGTGGAAGGAGGAGATGCCAGTTCTAAGCACAAGACCAAGCACAGCAAGGAAAAACTCATGCTTGCAAGATTTGGTGGGAAGGGAGGAGCATGGAGCACAAAAAAAAAATCTGTACCTAACAGCAGAGGTGAAAGTGGGCTGGTAGGGACTGGTATGGCGTACCAGTAAGGACTGGTTGCCAGTACCAGCCCGTACACAGCTGACGTTAAAGTGCTGCCATGGCAGTGCTTTAATGTCACTTCCCCTTCTCCATGTCCCCCCCCTTTTCCAGGGCTGCCGATGGGGAGGGGTGCAAAAGGTGCAGCTTCCTCGGGGCCTGGCAATTTAAAAGGGTCTGGGGCTCCTGGTCCCTGCCACAGCAGTGACTGGAGCCCCGGGTCCTTTAAATCACTGCCAGAGCCCCAGATGGCATGGGCTGGACAGCATGGAAGAGCTGGCTGGGGGAGACTGACCCCCAGTCCCGCCCCTTCTGGGGGGCTGGAGCCAGGCCCCCCTACCGGTAAGTCTTATCTTACTTTTACCTCCATCTCACAGCTTATGTTTTGCTACAAGACAAATATTTATTTGGCCTTACACCTATAACGAATTGTATCAAATTTGTGTTTTCTTCCCCATTTTCTTGTCTTAGTCACTGCTTAGCGCAGTACTCTTTCAGAGGGATTATCATCCCAGTGCACTCCTGATTAACTGCCAGGTCACAAGGGTACCCTCAAAATAGAAGCATAGTAAGGATGATTTTAATTCTCAATGTTACCGAAGTATTAGAGCAGGAAACAATTTTAATATGTTCAAAAAATACAGCGTAAACTGCTCTAAATCATTAGACTAGCTGTGTGTGTGTTAGACTAGCTAGTACAGTCTGACATATCTTTTGCTTTACTTTGCTGTGATTCATCTTTTCTTCTGTTTCAGAGAGTCGTATGATTCTGGATGCCTTTGCCCAACAATGCAGCCGGGTTCTTAATCTTTTAAATTGTGGTGGAAAACTACTGGACAACAATCATTCTCAGTCCATGATTTCTAGTGTAAAGCAGGAAAGCTTGAGTTATAGTGAAAGACAAGAGCAGTGTCAGCTGGGGAAAATGGTCCATAGTCAGACATCAGACAATTTAGACATAGAGATGCAGTATATTCAAAAGAAACAACAAACCTCAGCCTTTCTGAGGGTTTTTACTGATTCCCTTCAAAACTATTTGCTTTCTGGGAGCTTTGCATCTCAGAACACCTCATCAGTAAATGATTTTGGCCGTTTGGCAGATGTGGATCCACTTTCAACCTCTCCAGTACACACTTTAGGTGGATGGACATCCCCAGCAACCTCTGAATCCCATGGTCACCCATCATCATCTACACTTCCAGAGGAGGAAGAGGAGGAGGAGGAGGGATACTGTCCCCGATGTCAAGAGCTAGAGCAGGAGGTAATTTCACTACAACAAGAAAATGAGGAACTCCGGAGAAAACTAGAGAGCATTCCAGGTAAATATTCCCAGGCCACGTAATATTTTATTTATGTTAACATCAAATTTACTTTATGTAATATACTATACCTAGATTATAGGATTAAAACTAGTTTTTAAAGGTTATATTGGGGGTTTCATTAGCACTTGCCAAAACAGAGGAATTCATGTTAAGGCTCCAACCGTAACTTGCACAGTTGTGCCAGCTATTACACTTAATTTTGCATCAAATACTCTATTATCTGCTGATAAGTGTCCATATGAACTGCCAGATTTAGACACTGCTAAACTTAGACACATGTTTTGAATTCTGGATAGAATGTAATTATAACTCTGAATTTGCTTGGTTTGGGGGCATTTGAGTCATTGTAAGTAGGTTGTCATGGTACTTTAAAATACATGCTTTCATATTGATTGCCTCTGCCGTTATTTAATAGTGATTATAATTCTCAAACCTATTTATTTCCTCTTTTCTTAAAAAGCACCTATTCAAAGGTCACGTGTCCACCTTTTTAACAAAGTGGATACAAAATTTAAATTGAACTTTATCCTCCTAAAAAACATACCCAAGCCATCAAACTTAAAAGCATTCCTCCCAGCTCTTCTCTCACATCTCCAGGAAGCGCATGGGAAAAGAGTGTTTTGCAATATGTCCTGAAAGTTGAACTCTGTCAGACCAAAGCAGGGAGAAAGAGACCAATGTATGTTCCACAGTAGAAAATTGCTCACTGAAAACGCTCTCTACCCTTTTTTATGCCGGGGGGCTATTAGCACTTGAGGTCAGCTGAGGTGTTTGAGCTGTGGTATTGCATAAGAACAAAGTATCTTGAATCCAAGCCCTTTAGACCTTAAATATAGGTAAAAACCAAAACCTTAAGTAGTACCAGAAACAAATGGGGAGCTAGTGAAGATTAAAGCACACATGTAACGTGCTCCTTTTTGGACACACAAACTAGTGGATTGCAATCTTCGGCATTTGCTCAAGGTTTTGAAAGTTTTTCAGGTGTAGTCCCATATAGAGCACATAACAGTAATCCACCATAGACAGGACAAAGGCATGGATAACTGTAGAGGGCTATGCCTGAAGAAAAATATCACAACCTGCTAGCCAAGCACAAATGAAAAAAAAAGTATGCTCAGCCCCAGTTGTATGAACGTCCAGATGAAGATCCCAAAAGACCCCAAGTTACAAAATCTGAACAAAAAGTGATTAAAGCAGTTTACATAGCTTTCACTCTTTTTCTTGGTCTTCCCCTCAGCTGCTAATGTTGTATCTTACTTATCTGGCCCAATCCTCAGTCAATGAGCTCACAGCTAGTGTGACCGTAACACTTGGAGGGGCAACACTGAGAATGCCTACTCAAGGAATAGGGCAGACAATTCCGAAAACTGGTGGTCTATTCTATAATTAGATTCACCACCCAGCAACAAAACAGCTGGTTATCTGAAGCTGTTATCTGAAGCTGGTTATCTGAAGCTGGTTATCAAGAAGCCAAAATACAGTTCCCTTTAAGCAATACAACCTTTATTTCCCATTAAGACAGCCAAGTCTAATACAATGAGAGATGAGTAACAATCTTATTCACCATACTTAAAATTCTATCAATCCCAAGGGACCGGACACATTGCCCACCAGGTCAATGAATATTTCAGCTCTCACCCAAATACATGATTACAGAAATCCTTATTAACTAAATCTAAGATTTATTAATTGAAAGAAGAGAGTTGCTATGGTTAAAAGATCAATATACATGCAGATATGAATAAAGTTCTTAGATCAGTTTCATAGCAGAGACGGTGAGGCTGCTGATCTGTAAAAAGTCCTTCTAGAGTCAAATTAAAAGCATATAGTCCAATAGGCAGTCCACGTATAGAGTTTGTTCAAATTCTTCCATGAGAATTCCAGGATGGATTCAGAGTGAACCTGGAGGCCTCAGGCTTGGGACTTGGACTTTCCCTGTCAAAGTTTAACCAAATCTGAGATGAAAAGGATCAGGCCCAAAGCTTCTTTTATACTTGAAGGCCAGTGAATAAGCCTCTCGACAGCAATGGTCACAGCAGGCCTTCCTTGGATGAAGAATAGATAACATATATTGTTGCTCTGAAGCTAATCTCTGTTTCCTAGGCATACACTGGTAACTAGTTGTATTCTTTAGCATAAAAGACAATTAACCAAATAGTTTACAGGAGGTTTACTGTGTAGAATTACAAGGTTCAAAGAGAAATGAGGACAATAATATTATTAACACCTAAGTCCCATCTAAATGATATCCCCTTTTGATTTCTGAATCAATAGAATACAGTAATCAAGCATTGTGAGACAGGAACAGAACTTTAGCATCTACAAGGTAATTAGGTCACATGGTCTGTGTTCATCTATATCTTGTTAGAAGTTTAACAAAATATACTTAGTATCTACCCTTTGATTCTCTAACAATACAGGCATACATATTAAGGATCGTAGTCTATTTAATATGATTTTGATAACTATCTGCAAGGAATGGCCCTGTTTACTATTTCAGTATTCTTCTAATATATCCGTAAGGGTTGCTTCCAGGTCACCCAGCCTGCTGGTTGCTTAACCCTCACTGGCCCAGCGTTACAGCTAGTTACTGGCAAATCTGATCAGCTACACTACATTTCTGGTTCATCCAACCTGGAGAGTGTAGATAGTACAGGAGACATTCCAGAGAAACTGCAGCTTACACTGCTTCTCTGTATTCATGAACAGCTTCATATGCCACATTGGGCAGGAGGGGTGACAAGATTGAACCCTGGTGTACACAACATGAGAGAATCCTCACTGCAGAGCTCATAATACTACCTGAGAGGTCATAGATTCATAGAGTTTAAGGCTAGAAAAAGACCATCAGATCATCTAGTCTGACCTCCTGTGTATCACAGAGGCTACTACATCTCATCCAGCTACCTCCATGTTGAGCCTAATAATTTCTTGTCTTTGACTAAAGCATAACTTGCATTTGACTAAAGCATATCTTTCAGATAGGCTTCTAGTCCTGATCTGAAGACATCAAGAGAAGGAATCTGCCACTTCCCTTAATAGTTTCTTCTAGTGAAGGGGTGGGCAAACTATGGCCCGTGGGCCACATTCGGCCTGCAGCACCGTCCTGCCCGGCCCCTGAGCTCCTGGACCGAGAGGCTTGCCCCCAGTCCCTTCCCCAGTGTTCCCCCTCACCCACAGCCTCAGCTCGCTCTGCCACCAGTGCAGTGCTCTGGGCAGCGGGGCTGTGAGCTCCTGGGGCAGCACAGCTGCAGAGCCCGGCCTGACCCATGCTCTGTGCTGCGCGGTGGTAGCAGCGGCTGTGGCAGCATGGCCGCCAGCCACTGGTGCTCAAGGCAGCGCAGTAAGGGGGTAGGGAGCGGGGGGGGTTGGATAGAGGGCAGGGGTGTGGATGGTGGTTGGGGGGAAACGAGGTTGAATGGGGGTAGGAGCCCCGGGGGGGCAGTCAGGAAGGAGGGGAGATGGTTGGGGCAGCAGGGGGCAGTCAGGGGACAAGGAGAAGGGGTGGTTGGATGGGATAGGAGTCTCGGGGGGAGCCATCAGGAATGAAAGAAGGGGTTGGATGGGGCAGCGGTTAGGGGACAGGGAGTGGTGGGGGGTGGATGGATCCATCAGGAAACAGGGTGGGTTGAATGGGGCAGGAGTCCAAGGGGGGGCACATAGGAGGTGGGGGCCGGACCACAACCCCCTCCCCTAAGCGGCCTGCCATACAATTCACGAAACTCAATGTGGCCCTCAGGCCAAAAAGTTTGCCCACTCAGTTCTAGTGGTTAGTCACCCTCACTGTTAAAAAATTGTGCCTAATTTAATTGAATTTGTCTGGCATCTGGAGCCACACATTAGTTCTTGCTATGCCCTTCTTCATTAAAGAGCCCTTTAATACCCAGTATTTTCTCCCCCTGAAGGTACTTATATCCTATAATCAAACTCTCCTCTCCATCTGCTTTTTGAGAAGCTAAACAGATAGATCACTTTAAATCTCTCACTGAAAGACAGTTTCTTCAGCCCTCAAAATATTTCTGTGGCTCTTGTCTTCGCCCTCTCCATTTTCAACCTCCTTTTTAAAATGTTGATACCAGAACTGGACGCAGTATTCCAGTATCAGTCTATACGTACAAGAATTGCAACCTTTTTGCCTCAGCATTGCACTGGGAGCTCATGTTGAGTTGCTTGTCCACTATCACCCCTAAATCCTTTTGAGTCGTTGCTTTCCAAAATACAGCCCCCCGCATTCTGCAGATGTGAATGGCATTCCTTGTTCCTAGATATATAACTTTGCATTTGACTGTATTAAAACACATTTTGTTTGAATGGGACTAAGTTATTAAGTGATCTCGATCACCCTGTGTGACGGCCCTGTCCTCACAAAAAATTGGCAGAGTGGTAAATAATGATGTCATCAGCCAAGGTTTTATAGTTACTTCCAAATCATTGAAGAAAATGTTGAATAGTATCAGGCCTCGTATTGATTCCTGCAGAAGTCATTAGAAACACACCCTTCGATGATGATTCCCCATTGATAGCTACTTTTTGAGATCTGTCACTTATCAGTTCTTAATCCATGTCTTGTGTGCTCAGATATTTTATAAAGTCTATTTTTTAATTGGAATGTTGTATGGTATTAAGTCAAATTTTCTACAAATACCCAAATATATTACAACGACAAAGTTACCTTTATCAACCAAACTTGTAATCTAATCAAAGGTTGAAATCAGATTTGTTTTGACAAGACCTATTTTCCATAAAAACCATGTTGACTGGCTTTAATTATATTCCTATCCTTAGTTCTTAATCAATTAAATCCCATTTAATTTTCCATTATTTTGTCCTGAATTGATGTCAGGCTAACTTGCCTATAGTTACCTGAGTCATCTGGATTGTTCTTCGTATTTTAAAAAGTAAGTAGAGTCACTCAAATGTAGTTCTTTGTAGTCTTACCAGGGATGGTAGGCATATCAGAAACACCTTATCTATGATCTATCAAAGGCTACTGAAAAAAAATCTAGAGTAAGTGTGCGTGGATAGATCATTAGTATTTAATCAGCAGAAGATCAACAAATAAAACCAGCACTGTCTGCATAACATACAGGGGTGTAAAATCAAAATGACAAGATTCAGGGAAATCTAAGGACTCCAGATACTGCCACAGTTACTTTGCTACCAAAAAGGACATAAGTCCACATTGTAGTCCAAAGCGCCCCAAAAGTTCTAAGAGTACCAAGTAGTGAGTCTGCTTAAAAATCAAATAGAGAGGATGTCTTATTTGTTGTCCCACATTCTGACTTCACTCCAGTGTGGTTCTGCCAGCACAGAGGCTAGCTAGTGTGAATCAGTGTGATATTATCCACAGACTAGTTAGCAAATTCACAGCATGAGACACTCTCCTCTGTAGCTGAGCAGATAACACTGATGAGCAGAAGTGTTTTGGATGGTGAATCAAGACTTTGCAGGGTTTATAAGGGAGCCAAATAAACTTTAGCACAAGATTCAATAATTCTTTGTGACAGTATCATACTGTAATAACCCTCTGTCCCCACCAGTGCTCCACAATTTTTCTTTACTGTTTCATCTGTTGCAGGCAGTCTGTATACCATGGTGACCTGTTATACTAATGCAGAAGAAAAGATGGTTTAAGGGGGCAGTATGTCAGGACAGAGGCTATTATAATGTCCTATCAGATCACTAAAAGAGTGTTTTACTGACTTCATACTTTTTTCCTTCAATGCTGTATGGAACTGAACTGGTTCTGTTAGCCTCCAAAGAAAGACCAATACAATAAATATTTTTTTAAAAGTAGGCTTGAATTGGAAATTTATGGTCTGTCCTCAAAATGGAATATGACACTCCTGATGGCAACATTATAAATAAAAGATAAATGCAAGTCTGTTCCTTCTCCTCTTCTATAGCGGTCTCAGAACAATTCTCTCCCTTTCTTTCAGATAGTGAGCATTTTCTACTTTTTGGTATGCAACCCCCATACTACCCCCATGGAGTTTCAAGGAGTTTGCATTCTAAAAATAGATGTGGCAGCACATTTCTAATGGGAACTATGCAAAACACCATTTGCACTGCCGACAAAAAACAAGGGGGAAAAGGGTTTTCTGGAGATATACAAAAGTGATGAAGTTGTTACTTCGGTAGAATTTTTACTGAGGAAAAACTATACCTGGACCATTTAGATACAGATGGAAAAAAAATAAGACTTTCTGCCACCAACTTCTCTCCTCACCCCACTAAGGTCCTACATTGAGAGGTCCTCAGTCTAGTGGCATTCATAGGTAGACTGCCTGAAAGGATGCTATGAAACGTGCTATTTGTTCACCAAGGAGTTGAGGGCATAGAGAATGGGGCAAGGTACTACCTGTAAGTAAGGTTTACTTATGTATATTGCTAAAACTGAGACCGTTACAATGGTAAAATGAACAATTTATTTGTGAAGCTCTAAGTACCTACATGGGAACAAATATTTGACAATAGGCTCTTCAATCTAGCAAAGGCATAACCCAATCCAATGGGTGGAAGTTGAAGCTAGACAAATTCAGACTAAAAATAAGACATAAGAGAGAGTAATGAACCACAAGAACAATATACCAAGAGTCGTGATGGATAATTGGCAAGTTTTAAAGCAAGATTGGATGTTTTATCTAAAAAATGTGCTCTAGTCCAACCACAGCTACTGGACTTAAGTTGCGAATTAATTCAGGGAAGTCCTATGGCCTGTTTTCTGCAGGAGGTCAGACTAGAATAGATTATCACAATAGTCTCTTCTGCCCTTGGAATCCATGTACAACTTGGATCTGAGGCATGATATATATTAAGTGTCCCAGGGATTCAGTTCTTACATAGAGTCTCACAAATTATGAATACCTCACAACTTTAATAATAATCCACATACTATTTCCATTCTTGCTCTGACCAAAAGGGAGCCTGTATTGCAGAGTGGTTAAAGAAGAGGTCTGGGTTCTCTTCCTGACTTTGGCTTGCAGCATGGCCTTGGACAAACCACTCAGCGTGCATACATGCATGTGAGTGATACTAGCAATTTATGGGCAGAGTGTTTTCGGGAGGCAACACAGTGATAGCCATCTTCTTTTGCCCAGCCACAGAAAATACTCCAGTTATTTCTTCATGGGGGAGTGGATGAAGAAATTTTAAAAGATGGGGGACTAACAAGAGAAGGTGTGCTGTAGCCAGAGGGTGCGCAGGGTAGATTGGGCAGCCACAGAAGATATGAAAAATAAGTTTTTCATTGCTGTTTTTTTTAAAGCCTCGATGTTCACTTTGAACCACTGTCTCAGTTTCTGTTGATGCTTTGAACATTTTAATCTGATCTCTCCCCTCCTGATCAGCTTTCCAGCTTCAAAGTGTGAAGTCATCTTATTAAGCAAACCTTGAATTAAATTAATGAATGTATTGCAAGGACTAGTGTGTCAGAATACCCTTTGAATTTGTGTGGTATAGCTGCTTTATCGGCTTTGCTTTGCAACTTCATGGTTCTGGTTTAGTTTACTAAAACAGTCTGTTTCAAATACACAAATTCTTACACCATACACTCCTATTACTATACATGCTACAGTATCTTCTGCTGCTATGGGCCTTATTAACCTTGTTTTTTTCCCATGCTTCATGTTTGCATAGTAAATTCTATGGAAAGTTGCTGAGGGAGAGTTCTTGTTGCAAGCCATGGAAATCAGAGCAAAATTTGTAAAATGTTATGGATCAACCTTGCTAGAATAAAGTCCCTTTGGAGAATTGTGCCTCAAATTTAGTTTTTGTGGGGGCAACTCCTAATCTTCTAGTTAAACTTATAGTAGCTACTGCCCCTCTGTACCTAGTCATCTTTATTGGCTCAAGGTTCTTTATTATTCATTAGCAATATAAATGTGTAAAGAGGTTTATAGAGAGTGCCCCTGCCCTGAAGAGCTTACAGTCTAAACTGCGATGTAAAGGCTGAGGGGAGGGGACAACCAGTCAGTAGGGAGAAAGAAGAAGAAAGGACTAAAGTGACAACAAGAGCAAGAAGGGGTTTTCAGATACAGGGGCAGCCTAGAAAGCAAAAGTAGGATATGGATGTTTCAAGTTAGGGGATGGTTTGTCACCAGTTCTCTTGTGTTTCTCTGGTAACATAGGGCTTTTGACTGCCACTATAGGTCAATTAGCCTGATCTTCTATGCCCCTCTCCAGTTGATGTTGATTCCTCTGCTCTGTACTAACTTTCTACATGCTGTTCTCAGTATTCATTCATTCATATCTTATTCATTCAGCCGTCAAATTGCAAAAATACCAAATTGTCAGCAGTTTTGAAAACAAACATGAAAACTATGAATTCCTGGCACATATACAGACTTTTTCCTATACTGCTGTAACCTCTGGGTCCTCTCATCACCTTTTCTCCACCTCACTGCACCTCATCACTTTTCTTCACAAGCAGCTCCAGCCATCTTTCAGCTTCTCACCACTTCATGGGTTCTTTCCTGTCTACCCCAGGCTCCTTTGAATCTCTGCTCCAAGATCTACATTATTCTGTGAATGCAAATTGTTAGTGAAATATGTTTTTGGATAAAAATAATACAATCCACGTTATTCAGAGTACTTGTCCAAATATATCAGGGTGAAAAGCAACTCAGTTTATGTGACCAAAAATCTGTACTACCATGTACTTTCTAAATAGGAGGGTTATAAACATTGTTCATTACATCTTTTTGAAAGTCAAGTCCCAGTTCAGACATACCCCAAAATGAACTTAACATGTTTTAAAATGAAGACTCTCTCAAGGTCCAGCAAACAAGGACATCGGTCACTTGCAAAATGCATTCAAATCCAGAGATGGAATAGAGAAATCTCCTTTAGGGATAAGACCTAAAAGAAGGTACTGTTGATTTTTTTGTCTGGAGTATTTAAAGATAGACCGTACCATATGAAGGGAGGCATAAAATGGCAATAATGCCAGACATCATTTCCACCTGAATGGCAGAGGAACGCCAGTTAAATGTTTCAGCTACCATGAATATTACAGTGCTGAACACTAATAGGCATAAATGATGTGTATATGTGCATGTGTGCACAAAGTCCTTTTAGAGTAGTTTTTTTTCCCCAATTACTCTTATTCTGTGGTCAATGGCCCAGCCAATTACTCTTTTAGAAATGTGAAAACAACATAGTCAACACCATCAAAAGCAGCGCCCCCAAACATATTTTGTACAACACAAGAAAGCAAACTGTAATACAGCTAGTTCCTTAGAGTCGCTGCAAAGTCTTATTACTTTGATCAACAAACAGTGAAGTTCCAACATCACCTTATGCTTGTCTTGTTTCCACAGAGCTTGTCTACTTGTCAGTCATCCTGTGAGTTTTGCTGAATATTCTAAAATTTATCTATGACCCAGTTCTCTCAATTTACATTTAGTTTCTTCAAAAACCCTTCTGCTTTTTTACTAGCTCTGGGCCATAGGAAGAAGTCTGATATTTACCTGAGAGTTTATTTCTCCAGGTAGCCTTGCCACCTTTAGGACTTCCTCCATATCATTGACGTTGTACATTAAATCAAGCTGGTGAATAAAGACAGTTGATCTTTCATCTTCCTAATGAGCAAGAAAATTAGAATTACGAGATTGCAGAAGCTAGCAGACTCCCAGTGGCTCCTTTAAATGGGAATTCATCCCAACCCACGTATTTACTGCAGATGTTAAATCATGGCAACCAACTGTTGCTTCTATGGTAGCTTCTCTCCCGCTGGGTATAGTAAGCAGGGATCCCTGCTGTTAATCCATCATTCATAGTGGATAGTTTCTTAAGCCCGAAAACCTAGAGATCTGACCTTTATGACCTTGTTAACTCCCAGAGATCTAATTATTTTTAATTAGACCGATTTAAATGACTCTCTACACTCACAAACCCAAAGTCTTAGTAAAGTAACTCTTGGTGTGGAGAGTTTAGAGAAAATGGCTCCACTTTCAGCAAAGGGAGTGTTTATTCTTAAAGTCACACCATTAGAGTCATAAAAGAATGCCCTGATAACTTAAAATTGAACTGTGGATGCAAAACTAGAGCTTTGAATGTTGATGTTTCCACTGCCCTATTTGTGCTTTTTAGAGCTTTGTTAACATGTGAGACTTTGCCTTCTGAACCAGCATAACTAAGCAAGGAATCTGGCAGTTGAGAAGTCAGGGAAGCAAAAGGCTGTTTGTCTCACAATACCAGCAAGGTATATGGTGTTTTTTGTAGTTATAATATGCCCCAACCATTTTAACAATATTAACATCCAATTTGGGACCAAAAGCAGTTCCACCTTTATGAAAAATGAAGAATTGTTGTGTGTTTATAAACATGAGCTTCAGCCACTTGCTTTCATATTTCTGGCAGGTAATGGGAAAGCACCAGCATAACATCAGCTGAGTTTGATTAAAAAGCTATAGAGCTGCATGTTATCAGCCTACTGATAACACCACAGTCCAAATGAGTTCATTGGCTGCCTCCATAGCCTTACATATATATTAAATAACGGGCATAAATGCAACCCTGAATAACTTCAGCAGAGATCCCTCAGAAGAGATGTTCAATCATACAGCACCGCACATGCATGCACACTCTCTTCCTCCCTCCAATCAGTAGAAATGGAAACTCAAATGAGATCCCATCCACCTTGCTGGGGTCCCACACTGGTTCTACATAAATTCACTCAATGGTATCAAACGCTGCTAACAACTCTAAGAGATTCAACAGGACCACCTGATCCGTGCTGTTTGCCATTAGGGGATAATAAGCCAGAGAAATAAATTCAGTCTCCATTCTCCACCCAATCCTGAATCCTAATTTATAAGGATCAAGGAATTCCATGGCTTCCAAATGCCACAATGGCTTTGTGAACACCGCCTTCTCCGTAAGCTTGCAAAATAAGATTGGGCAATATTTACCAAGATCTTCCATAGCAAGAGATGGTCATTTGAGCAGGGGCTCGAACAGTTACTCATCTGAATTCAGGTAGCATCTACCTTCTCCTTTAGAAAATACTAGCAATCAGCAATAAGTGACCTCTTCCTGCTTGTTTTCACCTTCTGTGAGAATCATGGGCCCAATGGACAAGTCACATGAAATTTGCAGTCAATGGTGAAGAGTTTTATCTGGATATTTACACTGACCCCCTCACCATAGTACCTGAGTGCCAGAAAGTAGTCATCTTCATGGATATTAAAGTTGCCCAGGACAGTTATTCTCAGTGATTTCAGCATCAGTCTAGATAATTTGTTAATCTTGTCTGGGCACTCAGCAGGGCAGCTCTGCACAGCTGTTCCCAATTTAACCCTGTCCTGAGAATCTCATGAAATGAACAGATACAAAATAAATATCTTCAGAGTGAGGCACATCTTCTGCTTGCAGTCAGATGGAAGTAGCACAGATACAGCATCTCCCTTATCCACTCAACTCATGCTAAACCAAAATGTCCATCTGGAGAGCACTTTTTTTAAACCATCCAAGCCTTGCTACATTGTCTGGCCAGGATTTCAGGTTAAGTCAGGCCTTATACAGGATTATGTCATGGATTTATTAGCCACTAAGCTTGCATGGAACAACACAAGCTAAAGGAGTAAGTTCCCATCAACTGAAGCCTGCCCTTCTAAATGAGACCCCAAACAAGGCCAGTGGGATAGATAAATGTAATCCACTCTGCCATTGTCTAAAATAGGGGTTCTCAAGACACATGTTTGGTGGCCTCAGAGTCTGGCCACCAACTCTTGCTGGGGGCTGCTCTCACTTGTTCCTAAAATACTTCATTAGCTTTAGGGAAAACAAATAAATACATACAAGCTAGCAATAAATAAATTACAATGATTTGGATGTGTGTGAGTCTGTTGTGACAAGTGATATTAAGAAACAGACAAGTATCACTTGTCACAGCAGACTTACTCAGTCCTGGCAAGCCTAGGGACAAATTAAGCCCCAGATAGGAAGTTGAGGGAGGTAGGGAAGCAGCAGGGGGCTGGAGCCTGAAGACCCATGGCCAGGGGACAGGGCCTGGGGATGGAGTCTGCAGACCCATGGCCAGAGCCTGCCACCCTGCCACCCCAGGGCTGAAGCCCAAAGCCTGAGCCCCACCACCCCTGGGAAGGTGGAGAAATCACAGATTGCCTGCTTCTCCAGTGTTGTGCCCCTGGTGTCTCCGGGGAGGAGGGGGCGGGGGCAGGGCCCAACCCCTGCTGGTGGCCCCGGCAACCAACATCAAGATGGTGCATTCAGGAGTGACAGGGAGGGGGAGGTGCCGCTACTTTACCCCCCTCAATCACAGTCCAGGAGGCTGTGGCTACAAGAAAAGCCCCTGGTGGCCCCACGATGGCCACATTTGAGAAACACTGGTCTAAAAAAGGATTCCTCCTGTCTCAGCTTCTCAGGCCCATCCCACAGGGATTGGAGAACATGAGTCCTCCCTTTTTCCTTACCCAATCTACGGCAGCAATGCACAGCCATCTCAACCACCTGATCAGCTATTAAAGGGGTGTGGGAACTCCATGGGCAGAGTGTAAATGCTCCATAAATCACCATCTCTCTTCCGCCCTCCTTCTCTAAAAGAAACACCAGACCTCTTCTAACAATACAAACAAATCAGTCCCAAAAGATCGCTACATTAAACTTGGAAGCCTCACCTAAGTAAAAACAAAAATAAAATCCCATAGAAAGGGCTTCCCTTACAGTGCCCATCAAACCCGTACCCAAACAATGTCTCCAACTCAGACATCTCCAATTCCCCTAGAGTCAGTGCTTCGTCCCAGTCAGATGGGGAGGTTCAGCAACGTCCCTTTCCCCTTGCAAAACAGGTTGTGTTTGGAATTGACAAATGATGTAAGGAGAGATCCCCAGAAACATGACCTCATTCCTCAAAGCATCCCAACCACCTTTTAAAAAAACAGGCACGCTAGATCGTTTTCCCTCCCCCCCATAACCTTCCCATACACAAAAATAAACCTTCTTTACCACTTTCTCCTCCAGATATCCAGTGCCTCATAATTCTCTCAAGTTACCATCAGACTTCTTTGTTCAGTTCTGAGGTGATGAGTGGAATATTTAGAGTGCATTTAAAGATGAACTACAGATTTTTGTAACAATTTTTTCTCAATTTCATCAATATGTTACATTCAGTAGCTAGACTGAGGTGGTCATTCAGCACAGTTGATAAAATTAATATTCTCCATGGCCCTTTGGAGTATAGCTATGGTGGGGGCATTCAGCGTATTACCAAAGTTGAAGGAATTTCACAAAATTATTTGCATGTCAACTAAGTGTCATGTAGTTACTTTAATTTCTTACAAATATCTTGGTAACTAGCAAGAATGGACAAGTAGAAATTTCCTCATAAATAATCATCCACCTTCTCTTGTTCAATTACTTCAACAATATTGCTCTGTAGTCACCACACTCCCTTCTGAGGTACTACACTGATGTGCTAACAGCAAGTAGTGAAGTCCCCTGAGAAACTGAGCTGATAGAAAGCTAGCTTTCTAAGTTGCCACTATCTCACATAACTTTATAAGAAAATATGAGGAAGGTAAGACAAATTGAAGCTTGAGTAAGTTTACCAGGGGCTCTAAGAAACCCAACACAAAGTACGATTGTGTCTTCCTTCAGAAGGTCAAAACCCACAGAGACGACAAACTGGCACCAAGATTTTCAGGAATGAACAATGACATCAAAGCTTCAGTTCTGGAGTGTCTCGCTTGCGACAACTTGAAAGAACCTGATTCTAAGAAAGTGCTGAGCACACTTTTAGGTTTCTCAGGTTGGACAACCAAAAATAGAGCCATACAAAATTACTAGTAACTTCTGAAAATCTTGCCCGGGACCATTAGCCAAAGCTACTAAGACCTTTAAGTATTTTACCACTGTTATAAGAACAACCCCTACAAAACTGATACATACAAAATGGTATGTATTTATTTAGTGTTACAAAAGTCAAGCATAATGTATTAGTTTAATTCTCCTACAATGATTCAGGCTCAGGAATAAAGCATTGTATCTCAAAAATACTTCAGAGTTAATCAGGGATGTGGCAGAATCTGCTAAAGAGAGACCTATAATTGAATCAGACCTAATTAACCCATCACCTCACGAGAAGAGAACAGGATGGTGATACCACAACTGAAATGGATGAGAGTGTTTGGTGGGGGAGGGAAGGGAGGAAAGAGCCATCAGACTGTTTCCATAATACCTGGTATTGTGACAAATTTAGGAAAGAAAATAAACCAAAGTTTATGTATTATTAAATGTGCATACTGTAATCAGTCTGCAGTTTCAGACACATTCCAGCATGTTTACATGTTAATACTGAATGTATGATTTAAGTCCAAGAAATGTTTTCTTCCTTATGTGGTTTGAGCTGTTTACAGGGTGCAGAGATTTTTTTCATTGTCATTGTTGCTGACTTAATTCAGATTTGTAAGCATTATATTATTTAAATGGAAAACCTTTGAAAAGTAGTGGGCAGAAATAGAAGAATCCTGATACCTCAACACACACACACACAAAAATACATCAGCTGTTATATATTTATTAAATGAAGTGTCTGCTCAAACCAAAAGGATGGGCATTTCCAATTGTAAATAAATCTTATAGGCATTCACAACAGATATCAGAAACCACTGCTTGACTTAAGCTTAACGTTTTATTTTGTGCTAGACAGCTAATTTATAGTAATTGCAATTTGTTTCATGCAGTGCCCTGCCAGACTGTTTTAGATTATTTGAAGACTGTACTTCAGCATCACAACCAACTTATGATACCTCAGCCAACAGACCATCCAACAGAGGTAGTATATGATGAACATGAGCTATATATACTTACATTTGAAATTTCATTCAAAAGAAATGTATAGGTCAATAAATCAGTAGGTACCGGAAGACTATATGTACTAGTAAAAATATGTATAAAAATCTAGCATTAAACTCATTTCCAACATGCAGCAAGTTATTGGATTTACATAACACTAAAAATAATGGAATAGTGCCACTACTAATTTAATCCAAAATTGCTCCATCCAGTCATGTTCCCTTCCCCCCATACACACTATACTTGTAACATAATGGACTGTTTTTCTCCGATCTTTCCTCAGGCAGAGACATCTCCATTAAAGTCAGACTTAAGACGGTTGAAATTGAAATGTGGTAATAAGACTTCCTTCATATCTCAAACAATCCCACATTACAGACTTTGTTCTCTAGAGTGTCTCTAATGTTTCTGATAGATTCAAAACAAAAAGATGGACATTATAAATGCTTGTCACTGAGTTGGGGGTGAGGGGAGAAAGTTTTTTGTTGCTGAAACATACTGTATTGAAAGCCCTGGAGACTAAAACCTCCACTTATCCAAAGAATAAATATGGCTTGTGTATCAGCTCTAGAGCAATTTTCCCTAATATTGCCCCCCCAAAATGCTTCAACCCAGACGTAGAAAGAACACATCTGGGAAAGATGGCTTTTGGTGTGTAAACCTTTTTAGAATGCCCAGATCTGAAGTTGACAGCTCTCTCTTCCTGTAAATATTTTCAAACACCTCCACCAACTGTCCACCACACATGCAACTTAGAGGAAAGATGTGTAGTTATTCCGAGCTTCTGCCGTTCAGACTTTGCTTTCTCCCATATACATGGACGATACAGTGCAAGGAGTGGATGCTCAGCTGGTCCAAACTGACTTAAGTGGACCTATGGCAGTTTTCACTATCAGAGGATCTGCCCCCAAGAGTGATGTCATTTTATTTCTCACCTTATTTTATTCCTAGTGGTTTGATTTTACTGAAACCCGCATTTATCAGAGATTGTTCACAGTAAGAATTCCAAGCTCTCATTTTCCTTTCTCTCTCCCTTTTTTTGCTTAACCGGAGTTTTGAAGCCACTGTAAAAACTGGTTGTTCTGTAACTATCCATTGGGGATAATTTGTTATGATGGGAGAGGATTTTTGACTGAATTAAAAAAATATGAAGAGTTTAATCTTTTATTCATAAGTTTACTCATGTATAGGCATAAGCATGAACTTATTTGTATTCTGAATCTTTCCTCCAGTATACGTTTGTTATACTGTATTTCTTTAGGATGTTGTTTTTTAGTTAGTTTGTTTTCACTACTGTCAGATGCTCCAAAATGCAGCTTACATTTATCAAGAGTCCTTTGCCCCAAAGTGTTTTAAATACACAGGAATTAATGTAGCTATCATCTGGATTAGGATATAGCAACTGTTTAACAGAGCACCTCAATACTACAACCCCTTTAGACAGGCACTGAAGAAAAATACTCTAACACACTGTAGTTTCAAGAGGGAGGGGATATAGTTGGAATTAAGTCAAGTTTAACACAGTTTCTCAAGTACAGTGTCATGAGGTCTTAGATGACCACATGCAGTCAGGGCCTTTTTACATTGCAATAAAAAGACTGCACTTCTGTCAGCACAATGCTTTCCACTCCACGCTAACTTTTCGGGGCAATTTGCTACTTAATGAGGCCCCAAGTCAGCAAAACGTTTAATCCACAGTGAACGTAGTGGGATCACATCCAATTACTAACCAGGCCTGATCTTGCTTAGCTTGAGAGAGATGACAAGACCACAGTCCTAACTGGCACTGCACTGGTTCAAAGGTCATACTTGGAGTTTGTATGTTTTGCTAGTATAGACACCTATTGTTTATTTTCTTCCCAGTTTATCAGAATTTTTTATATACACCTAATAGTTTAACAAGTAAATTCCAATAGCCTAGAAATGGAGGATAACTTGCTTTATACATGAAGGATTATGAGCAAGTTACTGATAAAAACTGTGGGTCAGAGACTCCTGTGGCCACTCAGTGGTGAAACTGGCCCAGGAAGGATCATCTCAGCATAAGTGATCCTCTGGTTACACAGAGTTCACACATGGAATCTTAGACCATTCCCCCTCCCTACTGCCAACATAGCAGAGGAAAGGGAGTGAAGCTTGGGAACAGAGGTTGTGGCCAGGATGCCCTTGCACCACAGTGCTCCTTGACTATGATATCAGCCCCTCAGAGCAATTTGCAGGTGGCATAAGTTAATACAGGCTGCTGCAATATGATGCAGAGATCCCTGACCAGAAATAGTGTAACAGGGTGGCACCCACCTCCGGAGAGCAGCCCCTGGCTGAGTGCATATGCCTACACTCTTTTTCTCTCTGATTGTAGTATGTCTTCAGCAACTCAGCCCTTTAGCTGAGTCATACACAGTCTGTCTGTGAAAACAAAAACAAACCCCAGAGGGCTGAAGTCTTGAACTCAGTCCCAGCAGCCACCCAAGAGTTCCTTCTTGATCTCATGGTCCCTCCCTGCAACTGCTCTGTCAGAGATCTTGTAGTTTCTTCAGCAGCTACCAATACCATCTACACTCTTGCACCTCTAGGTAGCAACTAAACTTACACCGGCGCAGCTCTTTTTATACTAGCCTGCTGGGCCCTGATTGGCTGCTTCCCCCATAGTCACTCTAGGCAGACTGGAGGACTTCTCTACAGTTCCTTTCTGGAATGCAGTGTGGTAGACCCCTGAAGCCTCCAGCAGGGGGTGTCTGGGCCCAGTCCACCCCATCACATGTAGCAATAGGATTAGTAAAATGCAAGGTTAGTTTTCAACTAAGCTTTAGGCACTCACCCTAAGCTATGATTTGTGCAGATGAGCATACACCAGGACCACTCTGAGCTTTTGCTGAGTTTTCACAGATTTACCAAACTTATAAAAAATAAAAAGTAATGGGTATCTGAGGCACAGCCCCCCAAGCCATCTCCCAGTAGGCCTTATAAATATGTGGGTAATGCTGGGGAGAGGGGAGAGAATTTTATACTATTTTTTCTTAACTTCACATTGTGCACTAGCTGTTTGTAAACAAATAATGTTGCATTAGGAGAGGGGGCCACAAGTGACACCTGCAGTAGAGTGCCCCAGATTCCACTAATTCAAAAGAGAGTAGTATTTCAGTGAACACATTTTCTTAATGAATTCCCATTGAAAGTGTTTACTGTAACAATGCTTTTATGAAGCCGGCCTAATTTGGTGAAACACTGCTAGATTTATAAGTTGCAATAAATGTATGTAGCGGTAAAAGTGAATGAGTCTCTAGGAAATTGTTCTTTAAATACCTTAATTACTTTTGAACAAGTAAATTAAAACTGAGATCTTAGGTTAAT
The DNA here is from genome assembly GCF_003597395.2 of Chelonoidis abingdonii. Classification (NCBI taxonomy): domain Eukaryota; kingdom Metazoa; phylum Chordata; order Testudines; family Testudinidae; genus Chelonoidis; species Chelonoidis abingdonii. The sequence continues at coordinate 99,002,094 of NC_133773.1, forward strand.
TAATTTGTCCTATGCTGTAGAATTTTACAGGCAACAAGAACTAAAGTAAATTTGTTTTGGTGCAATTGACCAAAGTTGGCTTATAAATATTGTATGGATTACAGAAATTCCCATAATTAGTCCCTCTGCATCTATTTAGAATTGGAATTTTAAAGCACACATAAATTATGAAGGCTAAAAGTAAGATTTGTTTCCTGTTGACATAGTGGCATTTGTGTAAAGCTATAATTCGAGTTAATGTGGCATTCATTAATAGTAATGAAGCTTTTAGTTTTTTTTATAGTTCAGGTTTATTTCTTTTCTTTATATTTTTCACAGTAACACAACTGCTGTCAAGTTTTAGGTGTGTTCAACAAAAAGTAATACATTTATTATAAAAATAGACTGTAAAAATTCACTTCTGCAGTAGTGAACTGTCAACTGCCATAAAGAGACCTGTTTGATCACACTCTTCAAAAACTTTTTTGCACATTTTAATAGATTAAGAAGGAAAGGTTATATTTAAATATATCCCCTATTGGTGGATCTTCACACTTTTTAGCTTACCTTTTAAAGTTCAAGATATAAATAGCTCTCTCTCAAAAAGCATTTATCATAACTCACTGGGTTTTGTTATAGAAAATGCAAGTGTAATTTTAAAAGTCCCCATTCTCAGTATGAGCAATTGTTCACTTCTGTACGTATCTTATTGTCAGCATCTGAGCTAGTTAAAAACATTTTTCTTTGCAACCGACATAGTCTTTACTTATTTGCCTTGTAAAATAAATAATAGAAATATTTAACTTTTCCAGGGAAGCAAGCAGTTGCTGAACAACTATCCTGTCTACATCACTAGTAAACAGTGGGATGAGGCTGTAAATTCTTCAAAGAAAGATGGAAGGCGGCTACTTCGATATCTCATCAGATTTGTTTTCACAACTGATGAGCTTAAGTACTCATGCGGCCTTGGAAAAAGGAAAAGGTCAGTGCAGTCAGGAGAGACAGGTCCTGAAAGACGTCCTCTGGATCCAGTAAAAGTAACATGTCTCAGAGGTACTGCATCTTTTCGCTCAGTGTCCACCATATGTGATCTCATTTCACCACATTGGCTCTGGCTCAATATAAGCTTTCAGCTTACTGCAGCAAATAAAGAGTGTTTTCGAGACAGATGACAAAAGTGGTTAGAGACATGGAAAAACATCCAGGAGAGGGGAAATTGAAGAGACTGGGGTTGTTTAATTTAGAGAGGAGTCAAATAAGAGACTACATGATAAGGTGTAGAGAAGGTAAATCAAATAATCCTATTTATCCTCTTTTAATAGAAGAACAGAAGGACGTTTACAATACATAATTAACCATGAAACTCAATGCCTCAGTATAGCATTTAAGTGAAGAGCTTAGTAACAGGACTGGACATTTTATATGGATAAAGAGACCATCCACATGTAAATTAGATAGAATTTTTATACAATATATGTGTATAAATTTTATAAGGGATATAAACCTCATTTGTAAGGATGTAAGCCAACATTAACTCAGAGGCAAGTTATTTCATAATTGTTCACTATGGGGTTTCTTGCTAACAAGTTGGACCACTGCTCTGATCTGCTATGGCAATTCCTATTTTGGTTTTTTTGATATTTTATTGAGGCTTGTTGTCAGCATTTATAATGGTCCACATAAAACATTTTAACTAGCTTGGTTTAAAAAAAGCCCTTGTCATTACTCTTAGTGTCCACTTCATAAAAATAATATCTATTTCATTCTTTTAAATTAACCTAACTTTCATAGCACTACATGTGCAAAAAGTCATTCAGAAGTGATTGACAACATACAATCTATGAAGTTTATTAGTAAGCAATGAAAAGGAAAATAAAGAGAAAATACCAGCAGCAGAATGGTTACATTTGAGACTGAATTTCTATCCAGTTAGATTAGAAGTAACTAACAAGGCCTGGCAGAGCAGACTTTTAATTGTGATATACTTACGTAATCACGTAATACATTTAAAGCATTATTTTTACATAAGCTCAGACCGAGGCATGGTGTTTTCTGCTACACAAAAGATTCACCGATGTTAAAACAAAATAAAATGAATTATCAGAGCTTAAAAGAAGTGGGGCAAATGCATTTCAGTGTATGCAGCATGCTATAGAGAGGTCTGGAGCTGGACTCAGGGTGTCAAGTTCCCTGGAAACTAAGGACTTAAAAGTTGAACAGAAGTGCATCAGGCTTTACTAAGATTTCTTAAATTTCAATTGGTAATTTATACAGGAGCAGAAATGTAATACTAACCCTACCACCACTATAGCCTTCCTCAGTTGTCAAGCCAGATTTTGAGCAGGGACAGAGACACAATGGGGCATTGGTGGTGCCACCTTCAGTTATAACTATTGGCTTTAACAGGCATCTCACATACCCGTCGGCCACCCCTTCTGTCACTGCACTCCCGCCAATCCCAAGGCAGCCAATGGGCAAGACTTCACCCTCTGTAACTTTTATCATTTTTGAGCCACTAGACATGTACTATTGATGTGTGTACCCTGTAGTGCTCTGTGGAAAAAATGGCATTTCCATAAATAATTTAAAATCTTGCACAGGAGGTCAAAATGACTGGGGTCCATTGTACCTGTTAAACTGCTCGGTAGAGATTTATAAATTAGTATAGCTTGGGTTGCCCAGGCAGTGTACGGGCAGTGCAACTTTCTGCAGTGCCAGGGATCTAAATAAACCTCTCTAGCCCTATCCATTTAAAAGCAAGGTAGTGTGAGTGATCCATGGCATTGCATAATGTTGGAATGGCCCTCAGGGTTCATGGCAAGAGGTGAGAACTACTTATGTGTCTGCAGCCAGAGAGACTGATTTCAGAGAGCCATTTCTAACCTGCCTTACTGACAACACAAGGGTGGACCTGTGAGAGCTAAGAAGAGTGCTTGAGGAATTAAAGGGTTTCCTTTTGGTGGCGGGTAAAGAAATGATTATTCCTAAACAAAAGTGGTAGTATTCTATAACTATTACTTGTTTGTCATTCTTCCTCCACTCAAAAAAAGAAAAAAAAGATATATTTTCAGTCAGTCTTAGCCCATAATTCTGTAGCATAGGGCAGTGTAGCCTTCTGAAATTACATGGCACACTCTAGATTGTCTCTTCTGTAGAAGTCTAATGTAGATGCTGCTTCTTGAAAGAGATTAATAAGAGTTTTGGAGGAAGAAAATGGATAGATCTGCTTGTAGCCCTAGTGAAATAGATTAGATGAACATTTTGGAGAGCGGGGGGTGGGGGATAACATTTTTCCTTAAAAAGATTGTCCCTATTGAAGGTGGCAACTACTGAAAGCTTACATTAACATCTATAAACATTTTAAAGATTTATTTCTTCTATTGAAAGATCTCTGGAACCATCTTTAAGTTTTAAAAAAGCCCAGCAGGCCTAAACTGTAGCACTGTTTCTACACAAGTAACCATTATCTTGAGCAACATCCCAGTTTATGAAACCTCATGCAAGCATAACTAGACCTCAGGGACAGTATTGCTTGCACAGATTTACAGGAAGAGGAATTTAAAACAGAAATAGATTCCACTTTTGAAGGCACATTGCTGGAGTAGCTATGCAAAAATCATATGTCCCAATTTTCCAAAAGATCAGGATAACAGCATTCCCTGGTCTCAGGATGTTGTGACAGTAATGAACTTAACTTATACCACCTGTTGTATCAATAGCTTGTCACTGTTAGAAAGTAAAATGAGAAATACCCTGCTGCATAGGCAAAAAAATAATTGTGGAGAATAAATAAAAGTCTACTGCTGACTAAGATGTAGTGCAGCCAATAAATAAAGAGAAGTGCTTCCACTTTTAAAATTATATTTTGTCTTTTTAAAGTCTATGTATCTCTGGTTTTGAGGTCTGACTAGTATTAATAGTTAAAAACCTGTCAAAACCACTTATGTAATTCTAATGATCAAATACTTCACATATACAAAAAAGCGGAATAGTAGTAGTTTTGACAATAAGAATGTGACAAACAGCCATTTGACATAAGCATTACCCATTTAAATAGCCAGCTTAAACATGGCACAACTTGAGCTTACTTGGTTTCTCATGCATGGATAAACCCAGTGCTAGGCTGTGAAAGGGCAAGTTAGTCCCTGCTGTCTCATTTAGCTATTTAATTGCCAATATAGTCTCTAGAACACCGACGACATATCCAGAAACACACAACATAAGTTTAGAACTTAAAATGAAGACAGCCCAAAAAGGAAAAAGGTGCCAATCTGAAATACTGTTTGAAACATTGTTATAAATTGCTGAAATCTGCAGATATTAAACTAGGCAGCAGAAGAAGACCATAAAGACCCATGAATACAAGCACAATAAAATTAAAGTGTGTCAGGATTACAGGTTTCAAATAAAATGCATTTCTTATTTCATACCAACCTATACATGCATTGCTCATTCGATATCATAAAAATCTCTGAAATTTATTGTTTTATTTCAGCCAAGAGAAATTTCTCTGTAACTACACACACAGAGACATACACACACTATTTCATATGTTGAAATGAGTGTGCCTAGAAATAAAATAGGTTCAACTGGCATTATCATGGCATTTCCCATAAGGTTTTAGTCCTGTTTAAGTAGTCACAATAACACTCTATTTATTACTTGCTATAAGCGCTTGCTAGTTGGGCAATAACAGTGTATGCTACAAAGATAAGCTGTTTCTTATCACTGTCTGTTTTCCACAGAGTTTATTAGGATGCATTGCACTTCCAACCCTGATTGGTGGATGCCGTCTGAAGAACAGATAAACAAGGTTTTCAGTGATGCAGTAGGACATGCTCGTCAAGGACGCGCAGTGGGGACTTTCCTTCATAATGGTAACTCATATTATGAAGGGATAGACCAAGGTTCACAAGAAGAAATCTTCAATAGGGGTATCCAAGATGGCTCTGGAGATTGATGTCAATGGAGGAAATCCATACTACAATAGCAACCAGTTAATTAAAAGATACTTTACTAGAAATACTTTCCTTGAAGTCATTTAAGAATCCAAAACATGTTTGAACTCATACTGCAAACATTCCAGCTTTTCCATCCTGTCCTAGGGCTCCAGATAACAAAGTGATTCATTTCAAGGCCTGCCTATGAGATTCCTTGGTACCTATAAATTGCAAGCCGTTCCCAGAATCTTCCAAGGAAAACTGCAATTTCATTCATCTAGTTCTAAAGAAAAGTTAATTTTTTAAAAAGGTATCAAATGATCAAAGAAACAAAAAGTCACTGTCTTGTCTGCTGGCTGATACTGGGCCCAGTTCTGAGTTCCTGGGCAGAACTGAACTCTAGCAAAATTCCTGACTACTATTCATTTTGCCTGAGTATGGGGTTTAGAATCAAATTGAGAGGCTTGTGACAAAGGAAGTAGTCTTCTATTTTTCACTAGAAAGTAGTGTAGAAAAATTGGAAAAGTTACCTTAAAATGTGGAATATTCCATCTCATGTTGTGTACTCAAGTCCTGAACAATACTTCCTTTGTCCAGCAATACCAGGAAATTAAAGTTCCCTGCTAAAATGGCAGTGCTCATTGGCAACAGAATCCTTCAGTTAAGAGGTATCAAAACAGTAACAGGTATTTCTAAACCATTAAAAATTTCTCTGTATAACTGATAGATACACCTCTACCCTAATATAATGCAAATTCTGATATAACTCAGTAAAGCAGCGCTTGGCGGGTGGGGGGAGCCTGCACACTCCAGCAGATCAAAGCAAAGTTGATCTAATGCAGTTTCACCTATAACACGGTAAGATTTTTTGGCTCCTGAGGACAGTGTTATCTCGGGGTAGAGGTGTACTATGTTTATCTAAAGTATTGAGCTAATCACTGCAGTTTTCCTTAAAAAGAGATTGCTATACCATGAATTTCCATTTCAGGAGACAGTTTATTTTGCAGCGATATTTTATGGCTTTAAAGGTTTACATTTGCATTTGTTTCTGCTATTGTTTGTGTTTTGTGCTCATTGCCTGATCTGTTTCAAGGAATGAGCTGGTCCTAATACTCAGATACTCAATGGTGCATAGAGGGAGGGATTCTATAATAAAAGTCCAATTTATCCTTTTGGCTATTGGGTACTTAAGCATGGGCTCCAGGACTGATTGACAGTTGTAAACAGATATTTGTGCTAGAAATGAAGCCGATTCACAATGGAATACAATATTGGACGCAGATACCAAGGTAAAAAAAATTTGATTTACGGGAGATTTTCAATATCAGGATTAGGGTACATTGTCACTGTAGGAAAGTTTTGAAAAACTGATGCACTCTAGAAACATTTAACGCCAAAGAAACACCACCCTCCCCTCTCATTTTCAGCATTTTTTCAGTCCTCCTGCGTGAGGTGAGTCAGGTCTTCCCCATCACTCTTGGATTCTTGAATCAGCTTTTTCCTGAGATAGCACTTCGTGTTTGACAGACATATTGAACTCTTTCTAGGTAGGTGAATCTTCTCCATCTTTGATCGCCTCTCTCTCTACCTCATCTTTGCCTGTTCTCTTAAGTATTTTTCACCCCATCCCTCACCAAGGGATGTGGGCCTACGGAGGATTTACCAACTAATCTCTCCACTTCTCCCCACCATACGGGTGACTACTGGATGGGGAAAGTGAGACGCAACACTCTCCATAACAACCACCAGGGGTCCCTCTGAACCAAGGTGCTCCTATATAACTCCTGGTGGACCAAGGGTGAAGTACTGAGGCATCCTTTCAAATACTAATTCCTCATGCGATAATTTCCTCATCTTATCTGTCTCCTCTTTGTCTGCCATTGTGAATGGTTTCTGTTGTATGTTGTGCCCCTCCTGTCAGTCAGTGAGAAGAAGCACATCATCAGTATAGTGCATCTATAGAGCAAGATCATGCTGTCCTTACAGCTACTAACAGGCTATACCTGGATGGTGTTTCAGGAAACAGTCTTCTGTACATACCTTTGTAGATATAGTCTAATACAATATAGGCTTTAAGCCCATCAACGTCCAATACCTCTTAATTTTATTTTTTCTAATGTTTTTAAAAGATTTTTAAAATCTTTTTTTGACTTAAAATAACAAATTTAATTTCTAAAAACTAAGTAGTAATTTAATCACATTGGGCATGACTATGCCATTAGTTTTTAAACAGAATTCCCTACTCTAGTCAAGAGAAGGTTCTGCTTATAGATCAATGGCACAAAAGGTCTCCTTGGGAAGAAGCTCAGCGTGTATTCCACAGTACAAATATTCTGTTGTAGCTTTTCACTATAGAACTTATACTTTAAAAAAATTAGTAGAAGATAGTACGTTGGTCAGCCAGTGCAAGTCTTGCAGGTATGTCTTTAATGTGGTGTCACTTGCCAGAACTACTTGGTAAAACATGTCAGCATTATACTGTAAATGACTATTTACAGCCTGAGTCAGCATTATACTGTAAATTTGTTGACATTATGTATCATGATGTATTTTCGTAAACATTGTGATGGCTTCTTTCAAATGTTTAATTGTATGAAATTAAAAATGAAAATATTTCACTTTGAATAACAAAGAGAAAACTATCGCTTCATTAGCCGGCTTCTCTCAACTAATACTGTAGGGATTTTGTTAAAGCCGCCAGTGAGCCTAGCTTTATTTTTAGGGTAGTCAGTCTTCTGCCCTAAAATGCTGGTATAATTTCACAGTACTGCTGTCTCCTATTGTGCAAAATAACCAAACTTGTGGCCTGATTTATGTATATAAAGACTATTTATCTATGTAAATAAGTTTTCAGGATCAGACCTATATATGCCAAAATTCTGCCCTCAGCTGCATATGTGCACCTACCACTGAAGCAAACGGGAGTCACAGATGTGAAGAGGACAGAATTTAGATGTGTTTGTTTTATTTTTTGAAGTTTTAGATTACAAAAATCTGTCCTGGGTTTATGATGAACTATGGTCCCCATGGCCAAACTCGCTTCATTTATAACCTGTCACAGCTACTTCTTCTAACCAGTCCAAGGTATATATTCTTATTGCATTGCAAATCCACATGTATTACTGAGAACACATCTGCAAGAAACGAGGAATAAATTCTAGGGAATACTAGGGACCAGAAGTAACAGCATATAAGCCATTGCCCAAATACATATTCATGTTAAACCACTGTGTTTTCAAAAGTATTGTATTAATTTATAGTGCTATATGTACATGGAAAATTTGGAACAGAAGGAAGTTATGTCGCCTCACTCAGAAAATAGTTCTAAAATTGTTCTGGAAGATAGATCCTTGTTTTATATATTCTTTAATGTCGCTGTCCTTCATGTATCTACCCTCTCTGAAACGTTGTGTAGCAGTACTGCATACCCATTAGTGCCAATCTGCCTTTGCTCTATTTTCTATGACAAATAATTGTGGAGAAACTGTGATTAAAAACGCATTAATCCTAATATTTTTATTGTTAAGGTGTAGTTAATTCTATGAATACTTTCTATTGATGATTGTACTGTGTAGAGTAAATACAAGCTAGGGGTAGCCTAATAGCAGATACTGTATAACAAAGTGCATAGTGTAATATAGACTAAGTTTTTGTGACAATTTCTATAGGATGTGTGAATTGTTTTCTATGTGGCAACACACATTTCTTTTAAAAATGTTAGACAATTTTTGTAAGTCAATATTTTTTAATTATAAAAAACATTTGTTACTAGAGTTTGCTATTTCAGGTGTTATCCCTAATTTGAATATTGGTTTTATTATTATGTACCTCTCGTTCCATTTGTTCTGTTGCATAACAATGCACAATAAAAGTTTGTCTGTAATTGTTTGCCCAATTGTCTAAACATGTCATTGTGTCAAAACAATGATATTCACTATTTGGACTAAATATTAATATAGTAGTAGATGAAGGGCTGTGTTGCTGTCTTTTTGGTTAAATGTTTTTATAGTTTGAAGCAGGGTGGGGGAACACAAATAAATACAATACAAAGGTCAGTACAAGCCAAAATTCATCATGACATAAAATGTTTTATATTTATTCCCTGCTGAATGTTGTAAGAAAGTGTAGAGGGAGAACCTGACTGCAAACTGGTTCTTTGATTAAGGCTGCGATTTTCATAGGAAGTAGCCCAAATTCCATTTATGTTCTGTGGAAGTTGTGTGTGTCACTCCTTGTGTGTCTTTGAAAATCACAGCCTAATTTACTTTCTGTAAGGGAGTTACAGCCTTGATGACAACAAACAGTCTCATCTCCAAACATTTCTATTGAGTTGGGGGTGGGAAGGGGAACAGGCCTGTCCCATTATAGACAAGGCTGGGAACACTGCTTATTCAGATTGCCAAACAACTTCCCATTCTAGCACCACATTTTTAGTTTCTTATAACTTTGCCAAGCTTTAACAGCCAAGTGCCTACTTAAGGCTGAATTTGGAAATTTTCAGCTAATACAGTTCAGCCATTTCAGAGGATGACATTAGGGGGAAATACATTATTTTGCCCATGTTAAAAAAAAATCTGGCAACCTTTTCTTTGAACAGCTCTTGCAGCCCCCGTGCTTTGGAGCAAGCACTTGAAATCTGGCAGGGGATTTGTATCAGAGATGTAATTTTTGCTGTTCCCACGAAAGTCTGCCCAAATTTGGCTATTATAAGGCTTTTGGCCAAGTTATAAGCTAGTTCAGACATGCTCAGTAGAGACATCTTCAGTGTTTAGTAGCTAAATCTCCAGATTTTGCCCTCCCTTGCCATGCTCAAGCCTCTCTGATTTCCTAATGCTGACCAGACTCCACATGCACGCACCATCCCCTCAGAGCTCCTAAGAGTGACTGGACTGTGCATATGCCATCCACATAAAGTGATGGGGCATACGCCACTGCTCACAGATTCTACCTGCACTATCACCACAGAGTGACTGAGCATGCTCCTTCCAGATCAGAGCTAGAGGGGCTCAAAGATTTTCTCTGGAATTATAGCTACAGGCTGGGGTGAGGCTGGCCCCTGGAACAGGGAGCCTGTCCCTTCCTGTGCTCTCGATGATCCCCTGCATCCAAGCAATGTGTGGAGGAGGAAGCCTTGTGAATTGAATACAGGGAGGACAAGCTGGATGAAGAGAGAGAAGAGTAGATTGGCACAAGGAGTCTGGTAAGAGTGAGACTGGGAGCGGGGGAGAGAAAATGGGACTGGAAGCTATTTGACTGGGGAGGAAACAGATTGGATGAAGAGCTTTGCGCTGCAGACTGGAACTGGTGGACAAGGAGACTGCGCTACACCAATGCACACTGGGAAATTTGTAGCGAGTGTGCTAGGAGGGTCGACATGAGCCAATTAGTGTGCAACACATTGGTGTGTTTTAGAAATCATACCCCTCTAGCGCCCATTGCCACGCTGCATAGACAAGCCCTTAGGCTAGGAATCAGTGAGGGGCAGGTGGAAGACAAAGGACTGAGAAGGAGCTGGGGTGTAGGGGAAGGAGGAGGACTGGCTGGGCAGAGAAACTGGAATAAGGAGCCAGAGATGGGATTAGGGTAGGATTGAGATAGGATGAGGAGCCCAGAGAGGGAGCCAAGGATGGGGAGCCAGTAAGGGGAACAAAGAGATCAGATGAGGAATTGTGAGTAGGGTACTGGGATTGGCTGGGCACTTGAACAAGGAGATGAAACTTGTGTGGGGAGGAGGAGAAACTGGGCATGGGGTGGGAGATTGGGACTCAGATAAAGAGCAAAGAGGGGGAGACTAGGATTGGCTAAATAAAGAGAGATTGAGACTTGGAAGAGAACAGCAGCAGTCTGGGATCAGGCAGACAAGGAGCATGGGACTGGTTGATGAGTCAGGGCTGAGGAACAGGCAGAACTAGGACAGTGATAGGTTGGAGGTGATGGAGAAGAAGAGAGAAAAGGCTTAGGGAAAAAAGTCTGTTCCCACTAGGTCACATTCCTCTCCAAAGTCTGGAATGGAATCCACGATTCCAGAGTCTCACCATTCCCCCTCTGCTTTCAGCAAATATATGTGCAACCCACTGCTAAAGTCTGTCTCATCTGCCTCTAGTGCTGGTCCACATAGAGGATGACAACCGACTACTGCTGTGAGTTACTCCATTGGCTCAAGTGAAAGAGTCTGTGCAGTGGAGCTAAAAGGTTCCAGCCCTGCTGATGACCCACGTGGGTGTCAATACGATGCTACATAAGAGGATTTCTGTCTTCACTTTTCTTTTTCTACACACCAAAAAACTCAAAATCAATGTTGCAAAGTCAAGGACTCACAAGTTAGGTAACCTTAAGCTTGACATTTCCTAACTTGTGAGTGCTTCACTTTGCACCCTTAATAATTCTCTTTTATCATGGTGGGTGGGTGGATGGGTGGGTGTTTACTTTTTATAGCTGTGAAACCATTTGCTGAAGTAAGATGAGGCCATTACAATGTCCAAAACATCGAAAGGGGAAAGCAGAAACATACATCTCCACTTTATGCTGATGAGATTCTGCTGCTGGTATCCAAGCCAAGCCCTTAGTCCCTAGATCATAGAACCATAGAGTCAGAAGGAACTGCAAGGATCATCCAGTCTAACACCCAGCCAAGATGCAGAATTTGTTAAGTCTATATCATCAAAGATAGATGGCTATCCACCCTCCTTTTTTAAACCTCCAGCAAAGGAGCCTCTATGACCTCCCTAGGCAGTCTGTAATAGTCTTCCAACAGATATCAGGGAAGTTAAAATCCCCCATTAATACTAGCTCAGCTGTGTTAGCTAATATTGTTACCTGTTTGTAGAATGCCTCACCCACTTCCTCTTCTTGGTTGGTTATCTATAATAGGCCCCCACCCTAACATTGCTATTATTCTGTTCCCTTATTATCCTCACCCAGAGACTCTCAGTAGGTCTGCTGCTTACTTCCTCTTGGAACTTCTGAGTAAGTGTACACATTTTTGACATACAGCACAGTGCATCCTACTTTTTTCCCATATCTATCCTTCCGGAACAAGCCATATCCCTCAATGCTGGTACTCCAGTCATGTCCCACCAAGTCTCTGTAATGCTAATTAAGTCGTAATTTTTTTCATGTACCATGACTTCCAGTTCATCCTTCTTGTTCCCCATACTCCTTGCATTGGTATACAGGCAGTGTTTTACCTGTCTTCATCTAAACGTTTGAGCTGTTATCTAGAAAGAACAAAATATGAACAATCACAAATCCTTCTATTTTCAGCAGATGGATATTATTTGTATTATGGTAGAACCTAAGACTTTATTGTAGCAGGCACTGTACAAACACCTATTGGAAAGATAGTCCATGCCCCAAAGAGCAAACAATTTAGCTTATAACGGAACAGAGAAGGTAGGAAAAAAAACCTCACAAATGGGGAATGAGTTAACTGTTAAATGAGGCAATCTAAGCTCATTGGTCATAGACCGCTCCCCCTCTCCCCCTCACACACACACTTGCCTACTCTTGGTTAGCTGGAAGTGTAGACTGTTTCCTTTTGCCTCTTGGGACTTTAAATGGGTAGACAGGTCTTAAAATGCATTCACACAATAGTGGTTTTGAAATGACTGATATGGTCAAAAGATACTGTGTGAAGCAGGAGATTGAGGTATCCGGAGAACTGAACAAACAGGCAGATTTATCATTGACCCTTGGTAAAATATTTAAGTGTAATTTTTATCCCCACTTCCTTTATGTACATACCTCCTTTCCTCTCTCTAGTCATATTCCTTATTTTTGAAGTTAGAGCTTGGATAAAATCTCCATGAGTGCCTACGTGGAAATGTGATGCCTCATGTTTAAAATTTTTTAATGGAGGGGAAGTGAAGAGAGTTCATGTCTACAGAGGAACTACACCTGCTTATAGAGAAGAGGAATTTCTGTTTCCCCGTATTAGAATACACTGCAAAGCCTTCCTCCCTGAATGGACTCTCAGTGGTTCCCAGACATATCACAATGCCCTAACGGAGCTCCATCTAAGGCCTGGCCTACAATAAAAAGTTAGGTTGAAGGAAGCTGCCTTAAGTCGATCTGTTAATGTATGTTCTACACTACTGGGTCCTTTACGCTGACCTAAGTTGCCTCAAATGTCAACTTCTGTAATCCACCTCGGTGAGAGACATAGCACTTAATTCAATTTTGATGGGTCGACTGCAAGGTAGTGCAGCTGCAGCATTGTATAATTTGACTTAATTGCCTCCCGCCAGTGTCCCACAATGGTCATCTGTGACCACTCTGGAGATCATTCTCAACTCTGCTGGACTGCCACCAGGTACAAAGGAAACACCCCCTCCCCTGTTAAAGGCCCATGAATTTTTGATTTCCCATTTCCTGTTTGACCAGCATTAGGAGCATGCCAGCTTGAGCACAGCCGATCATGGAGACTACACACCCCAAATGCACTCCAGCCTGGTCTGCACAGGAGGCGGTGGATCTCACCACTGTGTGGAGAGAAGAACCTGTGCAGAATGAGCTACAATCCAGCAGAAGAAACACTGACATCTATGCAAAGATTATTCATGGAATGGAGGGAGAAGGGCTACATGAGGGACACAGCAATGTCATGTGAAAACAAAAGAACTTGGCCAAGCGTACCAGAAGGCAAGGGAGGTAAACAATCGTTCTGGTGCTGAACCCCACGCACGCTGGTTCTACAACGAGCTGCATGCAATTCTTGGGGGTAACCCTACCAGTACCCCCACGAGCAATGTGGGCACCTCACAGGTGTGATAGCAAACAGGATGATATGGTGGACAAGGAAGAGGAGGAGGAAAATGGGAGATAGGTGAGCAATCGATCCACTCTCCCCGAGAACCAGGAAATAGTTTTAACCCTGAAGTCCTGTGGGTCGCAGGACATCACAGTGGCCAACCGTGATGCCGGGGAAGGCACCTCTGGTGAGTACACAGTTACAATCAAAGTCTAGTTAAGCTTTAGCGGGCACAGACATTTGGTGATATTGTATTTTTATTGTGAAGAAAAAGGGAGGTGCTGTGGTTCTCTGCTTACAAGAGGCCGCTCCAGCTACACAGAGGGTGGCTCCCAGAAAAGACTTTGTGGACTGGGATAGCCCAGGAATCCTCCATGGATATGTCTAGGAAACTTTCATGGAGGTACTCTGCAATCCTTTGCAGAAGGTTTCTGGGCAGGGCAGTCTTATTTCTTCCACCATGGTAGAACCTTTCCCACGCAGCTCTTGAATTAATTCTGCTGTCATCATTGTGGTACACGGCATAGCAACATAAGAACCAGGTCTATATCCAGATGCTTGCAGCATCTTCTTCCTTTCCACCTCTGTTACCCTCAGGAGACTGATAGCAAATAGGGTCACCTAGGGGAAAGGGGGGAAGTTGTCATTAAAAGTGTTCTTACAAGAAAAAAAAAAAAGAGCACATAGACCCATCCCATCCCTCTTACATTCCAGGTTGCCAAACCATGCGGCCACTAATGTGCCTTTATTGTGCTCAGCATGCGTTAGCAAGTAGTTTAAGTGACTTATAGGGGACTAGTGCCCCAAGCGAGATTCTGCAATTGTTTATGAACATGGCCTTGCTATGGAAACATTTTAATCATGTACGATGGCTCCTTTATTTTTTTCCATGACTGACAACTGGAAATGTATCCTTTGGCATGTCAACACCTGAAATCAGACTTTTGCTGATTAGAAGGAGGAGAAAGAGAAAGCGGGAGGACATGATCTCTGAGATAATGAACAACTCCTGGACAACTGAGACAGAGCTGAGGCTTGGAGGATTTCACTGTCTGAGAAGTTAGACATGGAGAACGGGAAAGATTCCAATGAGCGAGAGTGTGCAGCACAGGATGAGATGTTTCAGGTTATGAGACAAAGTAGACATGTTGAGGCATCTGGTTGAACTGCAGGAACAAAAGCAGGAGGGTAGAGTCCCTCTGCAGACCCTGGTAGACAGCCAGCCAGCCAGCCAGCCACCCAGCATTGCCTGGCGCAGAATCAGCCTCCCCCAAGCGTTCTATGAGGCATGGGTGAAAAGTCTATTATCCCTTTCACTTAACTCAGGTGTGGGTACAAGGAACAGAAGGTGCCTATTCACAGACCTTTGACGGTGTAGAATGTGGTGTTATGTTACACAGCTGAAAATGTTTCTTTCATTCCAACTTTACAACCCCTTTCCCCCAAGGTTACCTTTTCCCCCCATTCTGTCTCTTTACTTATGTTTGTTAAATAAAGTAAATAGGTTCTAGAAATAAACGTTCTTTATTGAGAAGAAGTAGTCGGCTTAGGCAGGGGGTTGGCTTTACAGGGACAGTGATACAAACCAGGTGAAAGTTTGGGAAAGCACCATGCAGACAAGCAGCTCATATTACTGTGACTCATTGCTAAAATGGCTTTTCAAAGCCTTGCAGATACGCAGCGCCCCTTGATGTGCTCTTTTTATTGCTGCTCAAAAATGACTGCTATGCGATCTGTCTCAACTGTCCACCTCTGCAAAAAAAAATTCCCTCTTTTTTCCCCCCACAGAGATTATGAAGCACACAACAGGCAGCAGTAATCATGGGGATTTTCTCTTCACTAACGTCCAACCTTATTAGTAAACTTCTCCAGCACCCTTTTAAAATGACCATAGGCACATTCAACTATCATTCTCTAATTGCTGAGCCTATAGTTGAACCGTTCTTTACTACTGTCCAGATGGGCAGTGTATGGCTTCATGAGCCATGGGAGTAAGGGGTAGGCTGGGTCCCTCAGCATAACTACAGGCATCTTAACATCATTACTTGTTCATTTTGAGGTCTGCAAAGAAAGGTCTCGATTGCAGCTTTTTGAACAGACCCGAGTTCCTAAAGATGCACTTATCATGAACCTTTCCCAACCATCCTACGCTGATGTTGGTGAAATACCCCTGTGATCCACCAGCACTTGCAACACCATTGAAAAGTATCCCTTTCTGTTTATGTGCTCTTTGACAAGGTGGTCTGGTGCCAAGGTCGTGATATACACGCCATCTATCGCCCCATCTCAATTAGGGAACCCCATCACGGCAAAACCCTCCACTATGTCCTGCACATTTCCCACACTCACTACTCTTCGTAGCAGAAGTCAATTAATGGCCCTGCGCATTTGAAGCACAGCAGCTCCCTCAGTTGATTTACCTACTCCAAATTGATTCGCCACTGACCAGTAACTGTCTGGCGTTGCAAGCTTCCAAATAGCAATCACTACTCACTTCTCCACTGTCAGAGCAGTTCTTATTTTTGTGTTGCTGAACTGCAGGACAGGGGAAAGCTCTTTCCAAAGTTCCTGGAAGGTGGCCTTCCATATTCAAAAGTTCTGCAGCCACTGCTCGTCATTCCATACCTGCAAAATGATGTGGTCCCACCAGTCAGTGCTTGTTTCACAGAACCAGAAACGGCACTCAGAGTGCAGCTGCTCTGTGACTGCCAGCAGCAACTGTGAATTGTTTGTGTCAATCGCTTGCAGCAGGGCTGCTTGCAGGACATCACTATGTTTCACGCAGTGGACCCTACTTGAGCTCTGGAAATACTGCAGGAGAAGGCGTGAGGTGTTTGAGATGCTTACAGCAAGAGTGCACAACAGAGCAGGCTCCATGCTTCTGGGATTATGGCATATGCATGGCAGTTTTAAGGTGTGAAAACCACTGGGTTGTTTGCCATTGATAGAAGAGAGGGAGCACAGTGCATGACGAGATGCCGACACAATGTTCTCATTCTCTCCTGCGACAATGGTTTGGTCCCATGAGGCATTGCACAAATTTCCCAAAACACACTGGGGCAAGCTGCACTTTGTGATAGCTACCCATGATGCACTGCTTTGTACATTGATGCAGGCACTGCTAGTGAGGATGCACTCCATTGAGACAATGAGCATGGGGTGGCCACACACAATCGACTTAATTAATATTCAGGTTTGAGGTTGAATTAGGTTAAGTCGACAATTTTGTAGCGTAGACAAGCCCTAAGATGAAAACATCTAAGCAATACAAGTGGTCAGCATGTCCAATAATGCCATAAGCAATCTCGTGTCATATGCGTTACTCGAGTCGATATCATCGGAGTTCTCACTGTCAGTTTGGATGTTAAGGAGTAACTCGACTGCCAAACATGATGTGCTGGCGAGACTTGTCAGCATATTCCTCAGCAGTCTGGGATCCATTCCCGCAGACTGAAAAGGGAAGACAGAGCGTGCAGCACAAAAAACGTTGAAAGATGGCACCAAATGTGGACAGAAGCAGAGGGATTGCTGGGATGTGAAGCAATGCATCATGGGTCATTGGAACAGGACACAGAATGCCCCGCACTTCCCGCCCCCTTCCCACAAGCCACAGTGCCAGAATGGGAAGAAGTGCTCTGTGGGATGGCTGTCCATAATGCACCACTCCCAATGCCGCTGCAAGTGCCGCAAATGTGGCCACGCCAGTGTGCTTGCAGCTGTCAGTGTGGACAGATTGCAGTGCTTTCCCTACTGTGCTTTATGAAGGCTGGTTTAATTCAAAGCACTCTATATCTGCAAGTGTAGCCATGCCCTTATTTGGGGTATTCAGGCAACTGAAAGAGGAGAGAAAGAAATCCAGGCACTTCAGATCAATTTTAAATTTACAAAAATCCCAAAGAACTAATAAATCAGCCAGGCTACTTCAATTGTCCCTGTAGGGATGCCCCAAGAAAATTATAAACTCATTAGCTTGTCTATTCAAAACGTGATCAATACCCCCACAACACACCTTTCAAGATCCCTGGATCCTACACACGCCTGTCACAACACATGGTACAACTCATCCAATGCTCTAAATGCCCCAGTAACAACTACGTGGGTGAAACCAGACAGACAATCTCTAAGCTCTCTAATGAACTCTCACAGAAAAAGGATAAAACACCACCACCACATCACCCATGAGCAAACACTTTCCACAAAACATGTCTGCCCTCCAAGTCCTCATCTTCAAAAGGAAACCTGCACAACACTTTCAAAAGACGATCCTGAAAGCTTAAATTCTTAACTTTGCAAGACATTAAAAAGCAGGGCCCTTATAAAGACATTGGAGTTATGGCTTATTACAACAATCTTTATGCCCTATGACTGCAGGGGTGTTAACAGGCCACTTCACCTTTTATGGTCCCTTAAAATGTGTGCTAACACCTTATGCTAAACTATCTGTTCCACCTTGTATTTAGCTGTGACAAGTACATTTCCCAGACCAGAAGAAGAGCTCTGTGTAGCTCAAGAGCTTGTCTTTCACCAACAGAAGTTGATCCAATCAGAGATATTAACTCATTGACCTTGTCTATTCAAAAGTTTCATTTCATCAGTGAACACAAAAACTAGGATGTCTTACTCCTCATCGTATGAGTTGTGCTGCTTGACAGCCTTCTTCAGTCACACAAGGATTTTTAGAGCCCTGATTAGATAAATAGCATACGGAAGCCAATCGTTCCCCACCTCTTCACCAAACTCATGAGGCACTGAGGTCACTCAAGCTGGTGATGGAAGCTATGGATAGAAAACGGTATTCAATTTCTATCCCAGCTAATTGCTTTTAAGAGGAGTTCAAGGAAAACTTTGGCTTCCAAAAAGTCAATTTTGGAGCTGCACTGTAATATCTACATTGAAGGTAATAGCATAGGTGCTGGAACTCAGGGTGCTGGGGGTGTGGCAGCACCCCGTGGCTTGAAGTGGTTTCCATCATATATAGGGTTTGCAATTTCATTCAATGGCTCTCAGCGCCCAGCTGTTCCAGCACCCCAGGGTAATAGCAACCCTGGAATCTCAGAGGCACTTCAACATAAATGGGTCAGAATTTAGGGGGCCTCTTGACCAAACCGAACAAAACTGGGCATAACAAAAACAAAAAACAAAACAAATCCCAGTGGATCTTGGTCTCTGATTTTCCAGAAAATTGGTTTTGAGATGCATTAGACTCCAACCCATATGTTCAAAATAAACATTAAAGATATAGGTAAGTGTTGGAGATGCAGAAGATTTCTTGGTTTTCTCCTGGAAGCTGTCCAAAAATTAGACCCTGTTGAGAAGTATTTAACATTAGAGACTTCTGTTCCAGCCAGAATTGTTCACATTGGGGCTTACCCAACATGTAGTTCATATGCACCAATAGAAAAGGACACTAGCTTGTTTTAATGACACAGGCTTGTGATGGCCATTGATTTCTTGCCTTGCTTCCTGTATTTAGTGTGCCATTCAGAATGATTGAGGAGCAAAGAACAGAGGCACCCACTAAAATAGGAAGATAAAACCATCAAAGTGGCTAAAAGTGAAAGGACAGCTATAGCTGAAACCTTCAAAACCAAGGCCCAAAGACCTAAGGGCCCTGTATGGTTATGTGTTTTCGAGAGTTCTCAGCAGTGAATGGTGTTGTATTAAAACATTAGGGATTTGAAAAAAGCAATCTGTGATAGACCGTTTCTAATGAGAAGGGCAGGAGAGAGATGTTAGGGGCACACAGCGTGGAAAAGTTTCTCTCAAAGTGGGGTGGAGTTATTTATTTTTAAAAAACAGCCCAAAGTCTATTCAACTTGGACACCATTTTGGTGGGCAAATAAGGATGCCAAACTTGCAAACTCGTACTTGCATCATCCCAGGTCTGTAGGATCACATTCTAAATACTTTTTTTCCCATCATCATTATGGGGAGGGAGGACAAATCAAATGGTGTTACACAAATGAGTTTTCATGATGATTTTCAAAGGCTGGTTTAAAAGAGGTGCAAGTAATTCTACAAGGTTTTAACGCCATTACCACCACCCAGCATGGTCTAGGTGCTTTGTAAATATAAGGAAGATACAATCCCTGCCCAGAAAAGTACGTCTACATACCTACCACGCACACAACACAGAGACACTTACTTGTGTTTGGATTTCACACACAGTAGAATTAGCGTGTTTAAATCCCAGGACTGCTTGGAAAATCTCACTTCTAAATCCATATTTACATACTTAATTATGTGCTCTGATTTAAGTCAATGGGCATGGCTAGGCACTGAGCATTTCTGAAAAATGGCCTTTTTTATGTGCCCAAATATGGATTTAGCCTAACCTTAGGCTCCTGTTTTTAAAAATCTTGGCTAGTGAATTCTCTTCCCTGCTGCTCCCAAACTCAATAAAAAGGACTTAAGGAAGATCCTGGGAAGCAGAAGCCAGTGAGCATCATCTCAGCACCTGGGAAAGTGGTAGTGAGTCTAATTAAAAATAGATTACCACAACTCTTGTGTAAGTATAACTTGATAGGGGTCAAACAGGCATGGTTTCTGTGAAGTAAAAATCATGCCTCGTCTGTTACAGCTATCCCCCTATTCCATTTTGTTTTTACGTGTCCCATATCTTTTGTTTTTGTTCTCGCTCCTGCGGCGCCCTCCCTGGGTGTTAAGTTGTTACCAGGCCACTGCCTTCTCAAGGGAGGGCCTTAGTTGTTTACCGAGACCATTGCCTTCTCAAAGGGATGGCCACTTGCTGTGTGCTAAGTGGGACCACTGCCTGTTCAAGAGTTGGTCCTGTAATCACCTTGTTAAACCTGGGTTGGGTAGGGTAGGCAATGTCAGAGTGCAGCCTATGTGTTTTTAAAGATCTGGCAGGAGTCATAAGCCTCATGTGCTTTTGAGTCACTATTGCCAGGAATCTGCCAGGCACATTCTGTGCTCACCTGCAGTTTTTCCCTGTGCCTCCCCCCTGTGACAGAGAGCTATCAGTACTGGCAGGAAACTGCCTGAGTTGCCTTAAAAACAGACATTTTTTAAACAAACATCGGAAAGTTCCCGCATTGCTGCTGTCTGATCAGCCAGGAGTTTCGGGGCTTTCTCTGCTCTTGTTTTATTTTTGAGCGTACTCCGTTTTTTGAAAAAAAACCCCCGAAGACACAATGGCTGCCTGAGAATCTCCTGATTATCAAGACCGACCGAGCCCTCTTGCTTCTTGTGTTCTTGCTGCTTTTCCTTTGCTGCTACTTGGGGGACTGGTACGAATCCTCTGTGAAATTCTATATTTTATTTATTTATTTTAGCTCGTGGCTCGTTTCCCCGCAGCACAGATCAGTAAACTTGGTCTGTGTCTTAAAACCTCTCTTAACCCCCCGGCACTTTGCCGCTAAAATAAGTTGTGCCGCTGCTAAGCTCGCTCCTGTGGCTTTGCTTCGGGGCTCACTGCTTTCAGCGTATCACTGCTGCAGCCACCATCCTGGCTTCCTGGGGGCTGCTTGGGAGCTGTTCCTGGCATATGCCACTCTGCCTCTGTAACTTCCCCATAGCAATAGGTGACCATAGGTTTGTTTTTTAGTTTAATAGTCATAGTTTGCTAAGATTGTAGCGCTTGTAAGTTCACCTGCCTTGTTATAGTTTGCTGTTTTGTTGCTCCGTATAGTGCTTGTTATAGTTTTGCTTAGAATGTGATATTTGTTGTTTGCTAGTCATTGGTTAAGATAGATTTAAAAAGCCATTGCCTGGTTTATCTGTCTGTTTTGTTACTTTGTATAAGCTGCTTGTCATTATTAAGTTTGATTAAGTTAGATGATAGATAAGTTTTTGCTGTTTGAATTCGTTTCCCGCTGTTCCGATCTCTCAGAACTTCCCGTGTCTGTTTTCCCTGCTCATCCCCTCTGTGTATTTTCTCCGTGTTCCCTGTTTACCTTCTTTGCTGCTTTCCCCTTACCTGCACTCTCCGAACTTCCAACTCCTGCTTGCTTCCCCCCCCACGTCTGCATCACCTCCGAACTTCCCAACCCTTGCTGCTTCTCCCCTGTGTAATTCCAAACCTTTGCCACTTTTCTTTGTTTTGTGTGTCCTCTTGTTGCTTAACCTCCTCTAGCCTCTTTACACTTGTAGCCTCCCCTATGAAGATCACCATCACACTCCCTCGTTGTCCTTACCCGCAGGCTTCAGAGTCTCTCGCTGCTTGCAGCTGCACTCTGCTCCATCAGTTGCCACTAATCATTCACTCCCTCCCTCTCGTTCTTGACCCAGCCTTTAGTACACTTTGTATCAGCCCAACTGAAGTCAGTAATTTTCTACATTGCATAATTTCTCTTATCACCATATTGTATATTGCACTGTGATTCACATTTTGCTTGTGGTATAACACCCATTGTTGCCTCCACTTTTCTGATATACTTTGTACCCATTTAATTAGAAGCTACATCTATCTATTTTGCATTTCTTTTTGTAGTTTTTGCATTCCACACTGTATAGAGTGTTCCTATAATAAGTTGAGTGCTTATTGACTGTACTGTATCCCATTGTGCTGAACCCCATTACTGTCCCCACTGTTAGAACTCCCTACACTGTTCAATAAGACCCCCATCATTGTCTATGTAACACCTATACACCTGTCATAAATTAGTGCTAGGGGTTAATGTTTCTTTTACGTGTAAAGGGTTACAAAAGGAACAAACACTGACCAGAGGACCAATCAGAAACCAGATTTTTCAAAGTCAGGGAGGAATTTTTGGGGTCTGGGTCTTTGTCTGTCTCTCAGCTATGAGAAGGTTCTTTCTATCTTCTATCTTCTGTTCCAATTGTAGTACAGGTAGAAAAACATATAGGCTTTTATGTTGTTTTAGTTGTATTTACGTGTGTGTAGCTTGCTGGAATGTTTCAAATGGATCTTTTTGAATCAGACTGTTTATTCATATTTTTTATAAGCAATAGCCCTGTAGTTTCTCTTGATACAGAGAATAGTTTGATGTCTTTTTTTCTTTATATAAAGGTTTCTTTTAAGACTGTTTGAGTTTTTTCTCTCTGGGTAGTTAAGGAACGAAGGGGGGGGAATTCTCTTTGTGTTAGATCTACGGAAGGGTAAGCTCTGCAGCACCAGGGAATTTGTGGAGGGGGGAAGAGAGAGAATCTTTCTTCTGTTTCCTTGTATTTGGGGTTTCTCTTTGTGAATAGAGGAATCTTCTTGGTATTGTGATGTAAAGAGATTGCATCAGTACTCTCAGGTTAGCCCAGAGAAAAGTCTGGTGGGAGAGAGGGGGAAGGGAAGTGGTTATTTCCTTTGTTGTGAGACTAGAGTCTCTGAGTCTGGGGTCTCCAGGGAAGGTTTTGGGGAGACAAGGGGCCAAACCCTGGAATTTTTGGATGGTGCAGCAAGATCAAAGCTAAGCAACCTACAAAGCACCCTCCGACATTCTTTGCCTTGCTAGAGAAACCTAAAGGATACTCAGGAAAGAGCAAAGGCTGGTATGATAACATACCAGAGACCGTTCTTCAAGAGAGGAGACCAGGTATGGTCTTTGAGGCGCAACAGGCCCATAGATGGAAGCATCATGGAAGGGCCATTCACGTAAGAGCGCCTGGGAGCTGTACTCTATAGCATTTCCAATTCCTCACTAAAACCAAAATTGTACCATGTTAATTCTCTCAAGCTTTTATTCCAGAGACTTACAGGTTTGTCAGTTTACAGTACAGGGAGGAGATGACGCTGAGTGGCCTGACGGTGTCTACTACGACGGGAAAAGACGGTGGCGTGGAAGAGGTGAACCTCTCAACCACCCTGGCATCTGCAGCGGCAACAAAACAAGGAGCTGTGCACTAGCTTCACCAATTGTTCTCAGCACTCCAGGACGGACTGAACAAGCATACATTCCATTGACACAGGTAATGCTCACCAATTAGACCACACACGGGTGTCTCTCTCACCGCAAGCTGCTATAAATGGGGATCCAGAACTGCTACAGTGGTATAATCTGCTCATCTACCAGTGCATGGGCATCTCCAGTGATTCTGGTACCCAAACCAGATGGGGAAATACGCTTTTGCGTGACTACGTAAGCTAAATGCGGTAACTCGTCCGGACAACTACCATCGCGCACCGATGAGCTATTGGAGAAGTTGGGCACGTGCCCATTCATTCTACCATGACTAAACCAAGGGATACTGGCAAGTACCGCTAGATCATTGTCTATTGTAAACACCCTATACACCCCATCCCATCGTATTTCATTGTTAAATTCCCACCACTTCCTTTTTCCTTTAATAAAGAAATTAATTGGCACTCCACTTGTGTGGTAATTGCTCCCCAAGATCCCATATACCTGCAGGCAGGGACACCTCTCTAATGTGTTTTTCAAAAAGTTAATTAAAAGCAGATAAAAGGGAATATTTACCTGGGTTTTCAAAAAGCTTTTGCTATGGTCCCCCATAAAATATTAAGGAAAACAAATGCAACTACTTACCTTGGAATGAAATAGTTAAGGAATAGGAAAGAATCAGCAGCTCCTCAGAGTGGACAAAGGTTAAGTCAGGGGTCTTAAGGACTAATCCAGGGAGCAGCACTGTTTAATTAAATGATTTAGGAGTGGTCGCCAAGTGGAAATTCACAGATGGTAATTAAAACTATAGAACCTCTGAACTCAGAATCATGTGAGGAAAAATTGTCTGGAATAAGATCTATGGATAGTTCAACAGAGGGGACCGACATTCATAGAACAACTGAACAACAATGCTTACATTTTCCAAATAAATTATCTGACTCTCCCCCCCCTCCCCATTTTCTCTGCTTACAGAGCTGGGGAAATGTTCACAAATACACCCTGTATACACTGTGAAAGTTTATAGATCAAATATTTATCAATGGTTTCTCACTTCTCACCTGGTTCTGTGAAGATATCGGTCCAGATTATGGAAGCAAGACAAATGTAAATAATTTACATCATGCTGCAAATGTCCAGAGTACTGTAGAGTGGTGGATCCCTGCCTCAAACAGCTTTCATTCTAATGACACAATGAAAATCAGATGAAAGACAAAGTACAGAGTGCAATGAAGTAATCATTAAGCTTGCCCAATGCCTTGAAGCTGTATGGAAATATAGGTGCTTAGTATTTACTAAAAATGTATGTTAAGCGGTATAAATTGGTATATCAAAAAGCAATAGAACGTATCACCAAAATTATGACACATGCATTGATGATAGGTTCTTATTCAGACTACCATGGCCAGTGGAACTCACCAAATCTTAAAGATGAAGCAGAGTGAAAAATCCAGAAAAAAAAATAAAATAAGACTAAAAATATGTGGATAATTTAGCCTTGAAAGAGAAAAATTGGCATTTAAATAGGAAGGATAGAATAAAAATAACTGATCAATCCTTCCTTTTTATGTTGCCCCGTATTCAGAGAAGAGGGGAGAGATGGTTCAGGTCTGTACTACTTCAAAGCACTACAGTCATAGAAGGTAGACGAGAGAAATTCTGTAGCAGGGTAAATGTGACTAAACAGCTGTAACTATGCACAGTAAGGTGGAGTCAGGGCATATGAAGATCACTACAATTGTCCGGAAGGAAAACCTATATAAAAACTTTTGGGGCACAGGGATGATCTGTTTACTATGTTTGTACATCACCTATCAGGATGGGGCCTTGATCCATGACTAGCATTTTTGGGCACAATCTAAATAATCATCATCTTCCCTCATCCCCTCAATCCACATATAGTACTGCAGAAAGCCTTCCAGACGTTCTCACTATCCTCTGAAGGACCAGGATGGGATCACTAGCAGAATCAGAATGCTGACAACTAATGAGTGCCATTAACGATTGACAAGCTAGCAAAAAACAAGATCCCCATAGTATCCAACATCTACATGAAGTCATTAGGAAGGGTGGTGAGAGAACAGGGGCTGGAGTGCCAGCACTATGCAGACATCCATATATCTTCCAGCTCTCCCAACACATAGCCAAAATCAGCAGCCAGCCAAAGCTGAACTTGAGCAAGGCTGAGGGGACATAGGCAGGAAGAGGGAACACACTTTGAAGAATTTGCCTCCTCTATAACCTCCCCCCTGCCCCATTATCAAGAGCATTTACCCTCAGATTGTCAGTCTATAGCCTCCCTTTGGATTCCTCAATACCACTGGATGCCCAAGAAGGCCTGACATCAAAAGATGCCCACTTCCATCTGTAACTGCCCGGAAAATGTCATTTCCATCAGGCACAGACTTCACCACGGTGATCCATGCATTTATGACCCCCCAGGCTTGGTTATTACAATGTGGACCTAGAGATGAAGCAACAAATCCCGATAAAGCACCAACTGGAACAAAATGCAGCAGCTTCTCTGTTTAGCACCACAGGTCCTTGTGAACACATCATCTCAGTGCTCTGGTCTCTGCACTAGCTCCCCCTTGAGTTAAAATTCATTGCCCTAAAATAACTTTCCATGGAACTGGCCCTCCATGTTCAAGGGACCACCAGTCCCTCTGCAAACATCCTCCCACAACAGTTGCGTCCCACTGGAGCAACAGAACCATTAAACAACAGAGGGAGGCTTGCGAGTGCAGGAGACAGAACTTTCACAGGAGCTGGACCTGAACTACAGAATTCAGTCATGCAGGAAATAAGAATGACCACAGGCTTCACTGCATTCAGATCCACACATGCTACCGCTAGTTACTTTGCTTAATGCACTTGGAGAAGGTATGCTGGTACCTCGGTGAAGGAGGCAGCATGGAACCTGAAGAAATGAACTTTGCATCTAGTTCCATTCAATTTAGCTTTCCCTCAATAATTTCTTCTTTCCCCTCCCCCACATACAAACCATGTATTTACCTTAGAGGCGGGGATCAAAGATAAGGAGCAAAAGTGTTATTTTTATTTTTAAATACTGGAAATTCTCTGACACTACCGTGATGGGCACCAGGTAAGTACCTAGATAAAAGGTTTGTGCATCAGGTTGTATTAAAATGACACTAATACAAAAATAATAGATTATATCCACAATTTAATTTCAACTTAAAAAGGACTCCTGGAAGATAATATCTAAGATCTACCTGAAGAAGGAGGAGAAAAAATAGTTTGTAGAAAAAAAAAAAAGAAGAGCTTCTATTATAAGCATTACAAAAAACAAGAAGAAAATTCAGTCTTCAAAAGCAGCAGTCACATCACCATCAGTGCCATTAGACAGCATCTTTTCCCTTGCACAAAAGACCCTATAAAAAGCAAAGCAACTCAAAGCCCTGCTTTAAGCTATTTACTTCTCCTCACTTAGAAAAAAAATATATTTCCAATACAGAGAGCAAAAAAAGAAATTAAATAAAACGAACCCCTCCAATTTTGGGCAGAATGCACACTCCGCTATTTATATAATACAAGTGTGCAGACACTGCCAGAACCAGCAGACAGCATGTCACTTCTATTACATGCTTCTGTCCTCCCCTTCCCCCCCAGGCTCCAATAAAAAAAATTCAAGAAATCAAAACAGACTTCTTTGGGTGATGTTTCTGTCTGGAAATGAATAGACATCTTGCATGTTGTACCACTCCAGGATGTCTAACAATGGAGTTTGATGGCAGGATGGGGAGGGCATTGTTTAAAGCAAATACTATTTCTAACCATATAAATAAACTGCTTAATATTTTTTCGCGGAGCGATAGCAAACTTATAAGTACACGTTAATTAGGATAAAGGTTCTTTTAACTAATCCCCCAACTGCAATTTACTAGATAGAATCGTGGGAGTGGAGGGACCTCGAGAGGTCAATCGTAGTCCAGTCCCCTGTCACTCGTGGCAGGACTAAAGTAATTATCTCAGACCATTCGCTGACAGGTATGTTGTCTAACCTGGCTCTGACAAAATCTGCCAATGGACGGAGATTCCACAACCTCCGCTAGTGTAATTATTCCGGTCGCTTACCAACCCGTGACAGCCATGCTGATTCCTAAATGTCAACCTAAACCTCCCTTTGCTAGCAATTTAAGCCCAATTGCTTACTTATATTCCTTAGAGGTTAACAATAAATCTTCTCTCCTCCTTCTTGTAACAACATTTTATATACTTGAAAACTGTTTAGTCCCCTCAGTCTTTACAATCTTTCCAAGACTAACAATCTCATTTTTTTCCATCTTTCTTCATAGGTCAATTTTCCTAGGCCTTTAATGCAATTTTTTGTTGCTCTTCTCTGGAAATTTCTACCAATTTGTCCACATCTTTCCTGAAATGTGGCACACAGAACTGGACACAATATCCAGCTGAGGCCTAAGATCAGTGCAGAGTAGACTATTGGAAGAATTACTTCTTGTCTTGCTTACAACATTCCTGCTAATACATCCCAGAAGGATATCCACTGTTGTTTTTTTTTGCGCAATACTGTTACACTGTTGACTCATATTTAGCTTGTGGACCACTATGACCCCCAGATCCCTTTCTGTAGTACTCCTTCCTAGGCAATCATTCCTCCTACCATTCCTTAGGATCATGAACGCTATCATTTTATGATCACCAAATTCTCAACCAGTTCCTCCCTATTTGTCAAAATCAAATCTAGAACAGCCTCTCCCCTAGTAGCTTTCGCCACCTTCTGAAATAAAAAATTATCTCCAATACATTCCAAGAATTTACTGGATAATCTGTGCCCTGTTGTGTTCTTTTCACGACAGATGTCTAAGTAGTTGAAGTTCTCCACCACCACCACCAAGTCCTGTGCTTTGGATGACTTTATTAGAGTTTTTTTTAAAAAAAAAGCCTCATCCACCTCTTCTTCCTGGGTAGATGGTCTGTAGTAGACCCCTACCATGACATCACCCTTGGTTCTTACCCTTTTTATCCTTACCCAGAGACTTTCAACAAGTCTGTCCATTTCCATCTCAACCTCAGCCCAGTGTATACATTTTTAATATGTGAGGCAACACCACCTCCCTTTTTCCCCTGTCTATCCTTCCTGAGCAAGCGGTATCCTTTTGTACCAATATTCCAGTCATGTATATTATCCCCCAAGTCTCTGTGATGCCAGCTATGTCATAGTGGTGTTTATTTGCTAGCATTTTGAGTTCTTCCTGCTTATTCCCCATACTTCTTGCATTAGTATATAGACATCTAACTGATACGGATTTTATTTCTCACACACACATACTTATGTTTTGTCTATTCTTTATCCCTGTTATAACAGCCCATACTCTCCCCAAATTCTGACCCTTCTACCGGGTCTCCATGTTTTTGACTTACCTGTGGGCTTTGGTCACCTGACCCCTTCAAACATAGTTTAAAGCCCTCCTCACTAGGTTAGCCAGTCTGTATCCAAATATGCTCTTCCCTTTCCTCAGTAGGTGGACCCCCATCTCTGCTTAACAGTCCTCCTTCCTGGAACAGCATCGCGAGGTCAAGGAAGCCAAAGCCCTCCTGGCGACACCATCTTCACAGCAAGGCATTCACCTCCAGGATGCATCTGTCTCTGCCTGGGCCCCTACCCTTGACCGGAAGGATGGAAAGATCAAAGAGAACATCACCTGTGCTCCCAACTTCTTCACCCTTACTCCCAGAGCCCTATAGTCACTTCTGATCTGCTCAGAGTCATAACTCACAGTATCATTAGTGCCCACATGGGTAGTAGTTAGAGGGCCAGATGATCTTTGACAGTCCCTCGAATACACGCCCCTGGCAGGCAGCATACCTTCCGGGATGCCATGTCTGGGCAACAGATGGGTGCCTCCATCCCCCTCAGAAGAGGGTCACCAACCACCACTATCCTATGTTTCCTTCCTTCCTGGTGGGTGAGTTGGGAGTAGGGGTGGAGCACAGCCTGCTGCCAGAAATAACCAGCAGCCAGTGTCCTCCCTGTGACAGAGCCATATCCTCCTCCCCTGGTGGTGTGACAGCAATCCTCTGCAGCTGGATAGTTTCCTCAGCCTTGGATGTCTCCATATGAATACTCTCAAGGAATTGCTCATGGGCACGGATGCTCCTCAGCCTAGCTACCTCCTCCTGTAGCTCTCCTACCTGCTTCATAGACTTTAAGGACAGAAGGGACCGTTATGATCTTCTAGTCTGACCTCCTGCACAACACAGGCCACAGAATCTCACCCACCCACTCCTGTAGTCTTCTTTTATTGAGTCTTTGAAGGGTCAAACGTGGACAAGTGGTCCAGTGGCATATGTACTTATTTCGAAGCCTTTAAAGGTCCTTACAAAGGCCTTATAAAATTAGTTGGTCTGGGATAGTGGATTCCTATGAGATGTACGGTTAAAAGAGGGGCCAGCGACTGTGATAGACTTCCCCCAAATTCTGAAACGGGTGCAACAAATGGCCAATGAATTTAATGTGGGATAATGTAATAATGCTATTGGAAAATACCCAACTATCTACAATGATGATGGGGGTAATTTAGCTCCAGTCAGGAAAGTTTGGAGTCGTCTGGATAGTTTCTGAGATGTTACACGTGTGGAGGGGTCAAAGTCCGTATGTTGGAATTATTAAAAAAGGGTTAGAGTAGAGGAGAATAATTTTGCCTTATATTAATTAATGATATGCCAAATATTGATGCTGCTACGATGTGCTTCTCATTTGAAAGATATATGGACTAGATGAGGTTCAGGAGGGCAACTAAATGATTGGGTTTGGCGGTCCCTAGGAGGGCGATTAAGAGGTTGGATTTTCAGTTGGAAAGAGGGCGGGGGTGGATTTGATAAGGTATTAATATGAGTGATGTGGGAATAGTAAGGGAAATTTTTTCTTGTTCCCATAATACAAGCTGGGCGTCCCCAATGAAATATGCGCGGTTTAAACATTAAAGTAAGTTCAACGTCACGTCAACTGTGGAACTCCTTGTGAGGGTTGTGAGGTGGATTTTAACCGTTTAACGTTACTGGATGATGCTTCTGGGGTCTAGTCTATGCTATTGCCAGGATGTGTAGGATGATGTCTGGCTTGTTTGTCAGGGATGAGATGGATGCAGGAGGAGATCATGTCATTTGTTCAGGTCATCCTTCTGGGCAGCTGCATTGGCCATCTCAGTGGGATTGGGAGATGG
>NC_133773.1:99035446-99082688 GCF_003597395.2 Chelonoidis abingdonii
TAGTAAGACATGATTTCCCTTTACAGAAACCGTGTTGACTTTTGGCCAACAATTTATGTTCTTCTACATGTCTGACAATTTTATTCTTTACTATTTTGACTAATTCGCCTGGTACCAACGTTAGACTTACCGGACTGTAATTGCTGGGATCATCTCTAGAGCCTTTTTTAAATATTGGCGTTACATTAGCTATCTTCCAGTCATTGGGTACAGAGGCTGATTTAAAGGACAGGTTACAAACCCTAGTTAATAGTTCCACAACTTCACATTTGAGTCCTTTCACAACTCTTGGGTGAATGCCATCCGGTGACTTAAGTTTATCAATAAATTCCAAAGCCTCCTCTAGTGACACTTCCATCTGTGACAGTTCCTCAGATTTGTCACCTACAAAAGCTGGCTCAGGTTTGGGAATCTCCCTAATATCCTCAGCTGTGAAGATTGAAGCAAAGAATCCATTTAGTTTCTCCGTAATGGCTTTATCGTTTTTAAGTGCTCATTTTGTATCTCGATCATTAAGGGGCCCCACCGGTTGTTTAGCAGGCTTCCTGCTTCTGATGTACTTAAACATATTACCTTTTGAGTTTTTGGCTAGCCATTCTTCAAACTCCTTTTTGTCTTCTCTTATTACATTTTTACACTTAATTTGGCAGTGTTTATGCTCCTTTCTATGCCCCATTCACTTGCCTGTATACCCAAATGAAACCTCTCTCCCCTACTAGCTGTTTTTGACCTAACCCTCAAATCCGAAACTAGGATATAGAGATGATTCACACAGGGAGTTCATGTCAAGGAGGGAACCAACATGGATTTAGCCTATGCAGGGAGTCTTAATGCTCCGCTTTGCGGGAAGCACCTCATCGTGTTAGGGGAAGGAGAGGGCCAGGATTGAGGAGTGGTCAGAATCGAAGAATTTACTTTCTATGAGCAAAAAGCTGCCAAATTATTGAGAGACTGAGGTCACGGATCACTTTTTAAAACTATTTTTCAAATGATAACATATTAAATATAGATAGTGTGGGTGTTCCTAAAGATTCCAGTTATTTTTATAAGAGGTTGTGTCCAACCATTCAGACATTCTGAACCCCCAAATTACTGTAATATGCAAAAAGCTACTCTGTACTCAGAACGTCCAGCAAAACTGTCCAAACCAGCTTGGTATCTGCCTGAAGCTAATGTTTTCATCTGTTTTATCTTAGAAATGCAAATTGCTCTCTTCAAACTAAAGCAGAACATACTATCTTTGTCGTCTGCGATTTATTTAACATTTTTACTGAAGAATAATTACAGTTTCCAGAGATTTTTACAAGATACAATATGAGCCAATGTTAAGGATACAAAATAAAATACATACACAAAGATAAATAAATATTAATGATGCCTATGCCTCTCAGTCCACGATTCCCAGACTTAAAGTAGTTGAAATATAGCAAAATAAAAAGCATCACAAGAAAGCTTCAGAATAGTGGGGACATACTTTTGTTTGAAAGATTGATGTGGTTACATGAAGAAACATAAGATACCAATTTTGAGGTTCTCAACAGCAAAATCTCTTCCAGACACATAAGTGAAGAGGTCCAAAGTGCTGGCTTTCAGATTTGTTGCAGTGTTGGCAATGATTAAACAGAAATGTATTTTCATATTTAATATAGCACATTTCCACTTCAAACCAAATTTTGGCATAATCTCCTTTCAAACTATAGTCACCACATTTATTTTCTACCACACTAGGAAACATGTTTTCTTCTGCTCTAAGATTTGAAACAGTTGCTTTTATCCTAAAACATATCTTTCTTTAATAAATCCACTTTAAATTTGGATTAGAAAATCAACTTTGTCTTAGGTCAGATGAGAGAATAGAACTACGTCTCACTATTTTAATCAAGTAGACTAACTACTGCCTCATAACAATTTGTTAACAAATACTAGAAATACAGAATTTTGTCCATATGCTTTATCAGTACAAAAATTTAAACAGGGAATAAGAGCCTCCACTTGAATGGTTCTTGGTGGTTTTGAGCAGTGTTAGAGGAACGGCCCTCAAAAGTGCACAGAGTGTAGTCTGGAAAACTGCTGCTGTACTTGCTACAAACAAGATTTCTCCCCCTCACCTAGGTTTTTCCCTCATGTTATTAAAATAATTGTCAAATCCGAACATGACACTTAGCCCTGATCTACACTAGGGGGGAGGATCGAGCTAAGTTACACACCTTCAGCTACGTAAATAAAGTAGCTGAAGTCGACGTACTTAGATCAACTTACCGTGATATCATCACCACGGTGAGTCGACTGCTGCTGCTCCCCCGTCAATTCTGCTTGTGCCTCTCGTGGTGCTGGAGTACAGAAATCGACGGGAGAGGGCTGGGGGGGGGGGGAGGGGGGGAGGTCGTTATCACATCTAGACTAGACACGATAATCGATCCCACTGGATCGATCCTCCGCCGACCTGTGGTAATATAGCCACATCTTAGTACAATTAATGGCTTAAAGGGATTTGCAAAAAGTTATGTAACTGGCACTTCACTTTGTCCACAGAAGTTAGACAACCTGAAAATAAGGATTGGAATTTCTTCCATTATTCTAATTAAATATTTGTGTTTCACAATATATGCAGTGATCTTTGGAACATATTATTGCTAATGGAGATAACGCTTTAATCGTCACAGATGGTGCTCAATTTGTTGCTGTAAGTGTCCTTTTTAAAAACTTCATTCAGTTCATCCAATTCCTTTATTGGACTGGATTACATGATGATAGTGCCAAATCACATAATATCATTTTTATTCAATGTTTATGCTCATAGTTGAGTTGCTCTGAATCGATCTGTTGAAAATAAAAAAATAAGTTTCTTCAGTGCATGCCAACACTAATATTCCTTCCTACACTCACTGTCCTTACATCTTAAACACTTGCCAACAGCTTTGAGAAAGGATTACACACAATTACTCCATATACGTACAGTAGACCCAAAATTCCTTCCCTCACTGAATAAATAATAAGCATGTATGAGACACCACTCAATAATTTCTTGTCTTATACTACTTACCTCAAACTTATTAAATAAAACTGTGACCTTTATTTGTCACCTCAGTCAAGAACAAAATGGTCATCACAGATGTCATCTAAGACAGTTCACCCTATAAATCTTCCAGTGAAACTGAAAAAAGCATCTGTTCACCAATCATTATTTTAAAGAAATAAAATGTTTCAGAACAGTCTCTCTTTCGCTTAGGATCCAGGATTAACTTATTCATTCTGTATCTTGTCAGATAATTGCTCATTTTCCATTCAAACTATACCTTATTTCTTCTCATCTCTATTAAATCAATTGATGTTCATTTTTCCACTTCTCAATTCCACACATTCATTTTTGTTCATATTTTTACACATACTGCTTATCTTGATAAGTTCTCCATTCCTTTTCTTCAAACAGTCTTACTTATTCCTACAGTCCAATAAACTATCAACGCGAGCACACTCCTCAACAGCATGTTTTCTGAAAACAAGATATTCTGCTTGCAATCATCCTCCTCTCTTTCTCCACCCAGGGTCTCCAAACACAAGCCTGCGTGCCACATGCGCCTGCAGCAGCTATTTCCTGCAGCCCACCAACGCGCCCCCGCCCACCTTCAGGCCAGGGTGGGCAAAACTACACTGCAATGCCCCCCTCGAGCCCCGCCACCGCTTCCTGAAGCGGCTGCATCACGTCCCTGTGGCCAGTCGGAGTTCGAGGTTCGGGGAGCAGAGGCTCTCCATGTTGCCTGGCTCCAGACCACCCCCGCAACACATTGCCGGAATGAGAATCGCGGCCAATGGACTTTGGGAGGTACCTGGAGCACAAGCAAGCAGCACACCCTGGCCCCACAGCCTCCCCTGCCCCAGTGCACTGCTGCCACACCTAGAGCCTGAAGCCCGCCTGACCCTACCCCTGAATCCCCTGCCTGCATCCCACACCCTTCGCACCCTGACCCCTGCTGCACCCAACCCCTGCTGTACTCACTGCCTGCCAAGCCCCCACCCACACCCCTCATGCACCCTCGGGAGGATGGATGGAATGAGCAGGGAAGGGGGGAAGAGCAGGGCCTCATTGAAGGAGGAGTTGGTTCAGATGCAGCCTCGCCAATGAACTACCCCATTGCCCTCATGATCATTTGAGTTGAGACCCTGTTCTAAGCCTAGTAACTGATATCGTTTCCATCTATTTTAGTATGTGAAACAGCCAACTATTAAATATCTATTTGCTCACTAAACAGTGGGAAAATAACCATTAAAAGATGATGCGCATTCCTCCCTTTCTGGAAAATCTTTCAGTATGCCCAGCATGCCCAATTACATGAATTATCATTCCAATCACCTTGTTTTCGATACCAGAAAGAACCAAACAGAAAACACAAAAACATAGTAAACAGAAAAGGTACAGAATGATATTTTCATTTAAACCACCTCAGCATATAAACTTGGGCAATTATAAGCCATTTTAGCTTTACCACAGGTATCAGTACTCTCGCCAGTATTATCATTCTCATTCTGCTAGCCTGACTGCCCATAAGTATAATATCACAAGAAAGATTTTTGCTGTAAAGTCATCCCAATAAATTTCCATGCATCCATTTGTTGTAAAGTTGCCTCAATCCAAATTATGAATGAACAGGATAATTTAAATGAGATTTCAAATAAATGACAAACTTTCTGCCATATACAAAGATAATATCATCCTCTATTTTTGGGACTTATGTGGATTTGGTGCACCCATCACAGCATGTCTTGCCACACTTCCAAAAGGTTAGATTTATCATATTCTCTCACAAAAAACAGAACCAAACTTGCTAGTAAGATGAAATGCCAGGAGATCCCAGACCTTCAGTTAGCAGAAAACTAATCTAAGTCACATTCCAAATGTGAATGCAGTCCACATACTTTTCCAGCATGCGTGAGTATTAAAGAGGTGGACAACCACTGAGAACGTCAGGGTCCTGTGACCTTAACCCTTGCGATAGAAAAAGCTGAAGAGCTTACATTGAGCCCAGGTGGAACAGTATCAGACAACTGAGGCTTACACCATTTAGGGCTTAATAGACAGTGACCAGCATCTTGAACTAAATTCCACTGTGAACTGGGAGTCAATCTGAAGTTCAGCGCATAAGTATAATATACTCCGGCCAGTCTGCCTCACTCAACTGTCAGGCGCAGCACATATACTGCACCAGTTGAAGTTTCTGGATAGCCTTCAAGATTAGCCCCAAGTAGAGATTTGTTGGACTAGTCCCTAGCCTTGAGATTACAACTACAGATAATCACAGTGAAGGTCCCATCTGAAGGGGAAAGGATACAATCTCATGTCCAGCATCAGAAGACAAAGTATTCAGGAAGTCTACATAGAAGTCCAAGAAAAAAAGAGGAATCTAATGAGACCGTAAAACTGTGAGCCTCAGTGGTTAGACTCTTCCCTCAAAATATATCTTTTCTGTCAATCAGCATTACCTTAATGTTAAGAAGATTGAATTATGAAATATCATGCAACTAATGAGAATGTATTTCCCACAAAATAAATGGATAGAGTTGTCTGAATCCTGTTTTGCAAAATAAAGGTTGTAAGGGCAACAGAATCTCTAAAAATAAATATATTCCATGGCTTTGAGATACAGAGGAAAAATTATTGAAGAAAATCCTAGAACAAATGTTTTAATTTTAGCAGATTCCTTGCTCCATTGATTTTACCACTCTTTCAAATCAGAGGTAATATTAAGGGACATGTTAAGGTGTCACATCTATAGTTCACAAAGAAAACATCCAGTTCCTTGGTACTTTGCAAGTTTACTGTAATCCAAAATATCCTATCACAGAAACTGACTGACTATCTCAAAAATCTTCCATCCAGAGTACTGTAATGAGGCTAAACCAAATCCTGGACCCAGTTCAACCCACTCCTTAGATCATGAAAATACTGTAGCTTAAATCTGAGTAACAGTTTTCACTAAAAAAAATATTAACAGCAATCTGCACATATATTTTAATTGCTGCCACTTTAAAGTGTGATTCCCTTCTCAAAGTGACTAAAAATGGGGTACCAAGTTTATTAGGCCAATTTCTGTTATCATTCGTGCTCAATGTAGAAGACGTTTTAACTGAATGCAAGCCATGAAAACCCATGCTGGGCTCTCAGAACCAAACTGGGGTCTTTCCTCATGCATCGCCACCAATGAAAGTGGCTTTGCAAATAAAATTAGGTTCTTAGTGAGGCCTGTGCAAACCTACAGCCTCCAAAGGGATTGCAACAATGTAAACAACTGGAATTTAGTCAATCTTGTTGAAGACAGAAGCAACAGAATCCAGCGCACTTTTTCATAGTACTGCAAAGACAATAAAAAGCAATACAATCTTATTTTTGTCATTGAAGTAGGCAGATATGAATCAGAATATAAGCAGGGAGCAGCTATGATTGAGAAAGTACCATTTTTTACACAAACATTTTTCAGAGGAGTATGCACCTGAAGATGAGGTCCTTAAGTTTCTCTATAAACTAGATAAGGGAGCATTTCAGTACATATCTAATATTTACTAACCTTAGGGGATGTTTCAGGAACACAATATACAAATTCCCCTTATAGATTACTGACTCCTATTTATGATGATCCAGCATACATGTCACTTGTGATATCACATACACCGGTAATGGCCAGAGGCAATGTTCAGATTCTTGCCCCTCCCTTCCAGGTTTTTTACAATTTTTGCTTTCTTCAGTAACAGTACTTTTAGTGCTTTATGGGAGAGAGTGGAGGACACAGAGAAGAGAAGATAAATAGGATTTGCATTAATCAGAGTCAAGTTCCAGTGCTCTTCCAGGATGATGTCATCATCAACAGAGTGCATGCTGAGATAAGAAAACTTGCAGAAAAGAATCAAAAGCAAACCATTTAGAATGTGCCAGTGTCCCTCATTAGATATTTAGGAAACTACCCACAAAGTTGTAACATTTTACAAATATGTGCAATTAACTTTAAAAATATCACTTTTTATTAAACACATTTCTAATTATCAGTCTTAAGGGCATACTACAAATCTAATTAGTACTACAGTGGGAGACAGCCAGATAAAAATCAAGTCTTCCCTTAGATTAAGCACTAATAGGTTATAAACAAATTACTGATGAGAAGAGGAAGAATAGGAATTATAGGCAAGGGTACTAACAGACCCTTCAGTCCCAATTACGTAACAAAGTCATCCACTACACACATTACAGTACATAAAGCCTCATCTCTAAAAACTAAACTTTGGAATGTCATTTTATTTAAAATGCACAGCATGCAGTGTTTTGTGATTGTCAAAAGGCATGCTATTTTAAATTCTCATAATTCACTGGCAAATGACATTTTACATTTTAAAAAAATACTACTACAAAGCATTTAATCAATCAATTCCTGACATTTTGGTATCCACCATTATTTGCTGCAATGCATAGGATTTAATCATAACAAATTGATTTTGATGACTTGTGCTCCCAATCAACAATTCTGTCGTATGTCAGTCACTAGACTACTCAGCAGCAGAATCATCGGGATACTCTTATTGCCACCTCTCTCCCATGAGCAATTTTCATGTTACTGAAACGTTTTAAAGTGCATAAAGGGTTTTTCTTGGAGAAAGATTTATCGGTAATTATTCCATTAATATTTCAATTACTAGATTTGCATGATTTGTACTCAGCCTTTATTAAGAGATTATTTCTTACAGAGTCTGCTATGACTTGGATACCCATTGCAGAAAGCCTTATTCTAGAA
Source organism: Chelonoidis abingdonii (assembly GCF_003597395.2). Lineage (NCBI taxonomy): Eukaryota > Metazoa > Chordata > Testudines > Testudinidae > Chelonoidis > Chelonoidis abingdonii. Next base: position 99,043,222 of record NC_133773.1, read on the forward strand.
ACTCATTTTGTAAAACAGTAGAATTGTGCATTTCAAACACGTAAACTCTATGCACTCAGTTTTGGGATTACTGACAGCCATGACACATATTTCAGCACAATTGTTTTACTTCCCCCACACAAAGAGGTTTTTCTGAAAAAAACCAAAAAGCTATCTACAATTCAGATTCATACAAGTAGTGCCTGTGTAAATAAATTAGTATCATCTTCACATCTAATTATAAATATTTCTAGAATGTGTTAAAACTTCTACACACCTCTTGCTTTTGCTAGCAAAGATCATTCACAGAATGTTGCTTCTTAAAAATATAAAAAGCCAAAAGAAAAACAGAAAACTACTAAATAAATCGTTCCCCATGTTATATCCTCCAACGTTAGCAAGTTAAAGCAACAAAAAGGCGTATGGGTGGGTAAAAATCTGAAGAGAAAAAAAACCTAAACACAAGGCATAGGCCAAATTTGTTTGTTGAGGTTTCTACATCCTGCGCAGTAACTCAACGTACTCTAGGCCAAGTCCAAAGCCAACTGCATCCAAGAGACTGATCTGACCCTCTGAGGTTACATCAATAATTGCAACCCTGGCAGAAGCAATTTTCCAAATCATGACACTCGAGAAAAGGACTGGGTTTTTTCGAGGGACTGATCTCAGAGGGAAAAAAAAGATACCATATAGCTAGAATATAACAACTGGTTCAAGATTGACAGGTAGAACAAATGAAACAAAGCCTGTTTCTAGCATTAAAACATCTGTATCTTGCAAATACCTCCAATGGCTTCTAGAAGGAAGTAGTTAAATGAGTGCAAACTGATGTGCAAGTTGACAAAAAACTGAAATGGGAAAACTATCTTCTGTGTATTTTCAGGCATTAACGTTTGCCTTATAGAAACTAAAAGATTTAAGTTCCAATTCCCAAATAAATTCACCTCCAACAGTCTCATATAGAAATTATGTTAAGTAGCTTTTGTTGAACTGATCTTCTATACAAAGTTGTTGACTCCGAGTCTAAAGCTGTTCTGGAAACTGATTCAGTAACAACAGTTCAGGAAGCCTACAGCATGAAGTAAATGAGGTACGGAATTGAAGTGACTGCCGTTTCAATAGCTGTTCCATCGCTGTGCAGACTTTTTTCCAAAAGAGAGTACTCCACGGATTTCTCTGTCAAATCTACAATATTTCCAAATCTACATGTCGAACATCAGGATTGCGTTGCTGAAACAAAACAAAAAAACCCAAAATTTTATGAATAAGCATAGACAATCAAATGTATCACACTGATGCTGATGACAAGACCTGCCACTATGTTGGCAACAGGATAACAAATCTCTGCTGGTGGTAACATAGCAATTGTTTTAAAATGAAGACTAACTAATACATTTAACCCATGCCTTAGGCAGGTCTAAAGAATTTGTCCACCAAGGAACGTTTATCAGAGTGTACTAGAATGGTGACAACTTCATAAGCTAAATTAGTCCTAATCCTTTCAAAAGTATGAAGCAGCTCATGATTTAAAAAAGGTAATTGGTTAAAGGTAAAAATGTCCAAATTAAAAAAAAAAAGAAGTTACATTCTACATAGAAGAAGCACTTTCCTGAATGCCAAAAGTACATGAAAAGAGCTGTCTATGCTATTAAAATGACTTGTAAGACCTAATATACTGACCAAGTTTCTATTAAAGAAATATACAACTTCAGACACTGTGAAAATATTATGTGGTTTGCATAACAGGTGATGTTTGCTTCAAGTGACTTGCTTCACCAACATTTCTACAGGTGACTTTAAATTAGGTAAAGCTTTTGCAATAGCAACACAATTACTGAAATCCCTATATACACTGAAAATAGGATTAATGTTTTGAAAATTATTATTCGTAACTGAGCCTGCTGTTCAAAAAAATCACTGAGGGCTGGCAAGCAAACCCAACTACAGTCATAACACTGATTTTGATTTTCAATAGCACCACTCTGGGGAGATAAAACTAAAATTACTTAGAACGTTTCTCAAAAATCCTACACAGACTAGAACATGCTCTTGAACAGCACCTTCTGATGAAGGCAAAAGGCAGTCACAAAGGCACAAAATTTATCTGGCACACTTTGGTTATGATCATGGCTCTGTGCTCCCTTGGAAAAGACCATGGAATTTACTTATGTCTGTGGAAATATCTGTCTGCCCAAATGCCTCATATCTTCAGACAAAGGAAATGCTTAACTACTCCAAAAGTAGGGAAATAATTCTTCAGCAGAAAGGAAAAAACATTTAAAAAAAAATCACACCTTACAGAATGGATATGTTCTGTATTAGAAGTTCCCTTTGGGGCTTTTCATACATTTGTAATATAAACAGTTTCCCCATTTATTTCATGCAGACTAATATGATTTATTTGTACATACAATTCCTTCTACTGCTCAGCCACAAAGGGCATGAGACCTGTCCACCTTTTCATCCTAGGAGAAACAGACAACTGCTAGTGCTTGGAAGAACAGATTTTCCCAGATTGTGGGATGTAACAGAATGTAAAGCAAGAAAACCAGACTCCAAAGACAGTACCAAATGTTGAACATCTGCTGCTTCCCAGACCTCTCCAATCCACTTACACTTTCAGGAATTCCCAGCATCTGCTAAAACTAGGTGATCACACATCAGCACATAAACTATCAATACAAAACCAGAGTCATAACACAACTGTCTGACTAGATCTCTGTCCAGCCCAAGAACACCATTCTAGAAATTGAAATCAAAAAGGCAAAAAGTCTTATAGCTGGGAAAATATTTACCTTAAAGGCCCTTATGATGAATCTATCCATTTAAAAAGTTATGGTTTGGTATAAAGGACAAACCACAAACTAAATGAAAATTAAAGCATGCCACACCTACCTACCATAACTTCTCAGGTAAGGTTTTAGTAGCCACAACGTAACAAGGATGACACACCTTTGCTGTTACAATTGAAAGATCTCTAAATCCTAAACTGAAAAAAGGATGGATGCTTGTTTGTGTGTCTATTAAAGTTATTTCACATGGCAGAGCAGTAGTTGCAATGAGAGATATTGTTTTGCCAAGAGCAAAACCAAAAAAAAAAAAAAAAAGAAAAAAAAAAGTCATTGGAGCTCTCTTCATCTGCAATGACATCACTTTTGACATAACATTAAGAACATGGTTAAAAACCATTTAAAAGCTGCTTCTCATTACAGCTGATGTAGAGTTCAAGGGCCTATAAATGACTTGACATTTTGAGACAACTGTGCCATTTTTCAGAGAACACAATCAGGCAATATTCCATGGGAACTGTAATCAATAAGTAGTAATGATCTTAGAAAGGCAAGTGACTTGGACAGAGACAAAACAAACCACCATACAAGCCACACATGTCAAGCAGACCCAGGGCAAGACAAATACTTGTTTTCAGGGTCAGAATTGTTCAATGAAACTTAACTGAAGTTTGTCACTGCTTTTCTTAAAGGTAAAACAAAGCCCTAAATATTAGCAAAATAAGAGCATTCATTGACTGATTATTTTTACCAAGTGAATATTACCTTTAGCTCCTTTTCAAGCCGGTCTACTTCAGCTCCCAGTGTGTCAATGACGTTCTCTCCATGTTTAAGCATGAAGGCTTCCAATTCCTCAAGAGTTTTCACCTGCTGAATTTCCTGGCAAGAAAAGAAATTTGAAAGGTTGGAGGGAAAGGTAAAAAAACAAAACAAAAAAAGAAAAACAAGCAACCATCAATTTTTAAACATTTTCATGTTTTCTAATGGGCAACCCTTTGCCAAGGAACTGGAAAAGGCTGGGCTTCTTTATTATTCCTGACTTTTCAGGGCAGTGAGCAGGAAAGACACAAAGAATGTAAAACAGATGGGGAGGAAGATGGGCTGGCAATAAACCTGCAATATGTAAATACACATTTTCACTTTTTCCTTTATTCACAAACTAGGTTTAAAGAACTGTACTTTGTCTTTCCAAAAAGTCATCTCTTCAAAAAGTTGGTAAACGTCTCAGTTTTCTCCTAACAAGACAACGCAGCTTCTCTCTTCTTGTTCTCTCTTCTGATTCTCTCTCAAAAACATAAGGCCAGAACGGACCCCCGTGACCATACAGTCTGACCTTTTGCATAACACGGGCTACAGAACTTACCCAACATCTTCCCTGTTTGAATTACAGCATGTCTTTTAGCAAAACATCCATTCTTGATTTTAAAATGGACACTGACAGAGAATCCACCACAACCCTTCGTAAATTGTTCAAATGGTTGTTTACTGTCACTGTTAAAAATTTACACCTTATTTCCAGTCTGAATTTATCTACTCCTTCAACTTCCAGCCACTGGATCGTGTGATACTCTTGTCTGCTAGACTGAAGAGCTCATTCTTCACATAGTATTTATAACCTGTGATCAAGACACCCCTTAGCCATTTCTCTGTTAAGCTAAAATAGACAGACTACTCTAGGAGCTTGAACATAGAAGCCAGGTTTTCTAATCCTTTAATCATTCTTGTGACTCTTCTCTGAACCCTCTTCAATTTATTAACATCCCTTCTTGCATTATGCACACCAAAACTTCCCACACATTTCAACACTGCCAAATACAGCAGTAATATAACCTCCTTACTCTTATTGTATATTCCCCTGTTTATATATCCAAGGATTGCATTAGCCCAGGGGTGGGAAAACTTTTTGGCCCAAGGGTCACATCTCGGTATGGACAGTGTATGGTGAGCCATGAATGCTCGCAAAATTGGGGTTGGGGTGTTGGAGGGGGTTCGGGCTCTGGGGTGGGGCCAAGAATGAGGCATTCAGGGTGCAGGAGGCTTCAGGCTGGGGCATAGGGTTGGGGTGGGGGCTCTGGGGTAGGGCTGGGGATGAGGGATTTGGGGTGCAGGAGGATAGTCCAGGCTGGGACCAAGGGGTTTAGAAGGCAGGGGCAGGATCAGGGCTGGGGCAGGGGGTTGGGGCCAGAAATGAGTTCAGGGTGTGGGAGGGGGCTCCAGGCTGGGGCAGGTCACAGGGGGTGGGGAAGAGAGTCTGAGGTCTTCAGCTGGGGGTGCAGGCTCTGGGATGGGGCTGGGAATGAGAGGTTTGGGGTGCAGAAGGGTGCTCCAGGCTGGGACCAAGGGGTTTGGAGGGCAAGAGGGGGATCAGGGATGGGGCAAGGGGTTGGAGTGCAGGAGGTGCAGCTCCCAAAAGGAGCGTCATGTCCCCCCTCCAGCTGCCACGCGGAGGCATGGGCAGTCAACTTGTCATGCTGTCCCATGTGCAGGCGGCACCCCTGCAGCTCCTATTGGCCACAGTTCCTGGCCAATGGGAGCTGCAGGGGTGGCACTTGGTACAGGGGTGACACACAGAGCACCCTGGCTGCCTCTAAACATAGGAGCTGGAAGAATGACATGCCGCTACTTCCGGGAGTTGCAGGGAGCCACAGCACGTATGTGCAGAGCAGCCGCCAACCCCGCTCCCCAGCTGGAACTCGAGGGCCAGATTAAAATTGGTTGGTGGGCTGAATGTGACCCGTGGCCCATAGTTTGTCCACCCTTGCATTAGCCCTTATGGCCACAGCATTCCACTGGGAGCTCAAATTCAGCTGATTATCCACCATGACCAAGTCTTTTTCAGTCTCTGCTTCCCAGACTAGTGTCTCCCATCCTGTAAGTATGACCTAGATTGTTCCTAAGCTCATATTTGGGTGTATTTATTTGCTTGCACACAGCTTATCAAGCAATCCAGATCATTCTGTATTAGTGACCATCCTCTTTGTTATTTACCAATCCCTCAACCTAAGTGCCATCTGCAGACTTTAGCAGTGATGATTTTATTTTCTGCCATGTCATTGATAAAAATGTTAAAACAGCACAGGGCCAAGAACCAATCCCTGAAGTAGTCCACTAGAAACATACCCACTTGAAGATAGTTCCCCATTTACAATTACATTGAGACCTATCCGACAGTTTTTAATACTTTTAATATGTACCATATTAATTTTTTATTGTTCATGTTTTTTAATTAAAATGCCAAGTCAACTGCTAACAGAAGTCTAAATAAATTATATCAAACACTTTTATCTTTATCAACCAAACTTGTAATCTTACTCAAAGAAGTAACAAGTTAGTTTGACCAGATCTGTTTTCCGTAAACTCATATTGATTGACATTAATTATATTAGCCTCCTTCCATTCTTAAGTCCCATATCAGCTGTTCCATTATTTTGTTGGGATCAATGTCAGATTGACAGGCCTATAATTAGCCTGGTTGTCCCATTTACCCCTTTTAAATATTGGCACATTTCTTCTAGTCCACTGGAACTTCCACGGTGTTCCAAGACTTATTGAAAATTCATATTAATGGTCCCAGCAAGCGCCTTAGCCAGCACTTTTAAAACTCTTGGATGCAAGTTATCCAGACCTGCTGATTTAAAAATGTGGAACTTTAGTGGTAGCTGTATAATGTATCGCATTGCAGGTGGCAAAGTAAATGTAGTAATATCTAAAGATTCCCCTTGCAACCTGCAGGAAATACTCATCCTTGGCCCCCAGAAAGAGCCAAGTAAAACAGCTGTGAACTGACGCTAGGAGAAGCCAACAGTGTATCAAATAGAAGGAAAAAGGTTACGGAAAACAGGATGCAACGCTCTCAGTAGAAGTACTAGGCAGACTTCTTCTATAAAGAGAGGAATTTTTCACCAAATAATAAAACCCAAGCTAACAGATGCTTGAGAACTATAGATGGTATCCCAGTACTAACATGAGATTTTCTTGGCTGTCTCATATCTAAGGACAGAGCTGGCTAGATGCTTCTTAACTTGTAATATCACAGCCATAGGCAATAAGGTTGCAGTATATTTAAGACACAAATATTGCATCACTAATATAGACATACCACAGCATAAGATCAACAGTACCCCCTGGATACAAAGCAAGAAGACTAGTTTAAGTTAAATATTTCCTGCAATAGCAATAAAAATGTATTTAGTCTCTAAAAATCAAGTGGAAGGAGAGAAATAATGTGCTATACAATCATAAACCAGACTTGGAAGCATGCCACCTCTGGTTCTGATCTGCACCTGCTTAGTTTGCAAGACCTACAAAGATCGGTTTTTGAATGAGAGATTTCCAGAGGAAAATCCCAGGGTGTTGCAGAAGTGATGTTGGTATTGTCACAGGTGGGCTTGGCCTCACTCCATCTCCCTGGTCTTCCACTGAATCAGGGTAGTTCTTGGAAAAAGCATTTCAGAGTAAAGAACTGGGAATCATACAGGAAAATCTAGACAGAACAACAACTTGTGAATGTTGGGCAATATCCTGATTATTTAAAATTAGCCTTGTAATTTGACCTGAATAAGATTTTTTTTTTTTTTAAATACACTTCCTGTACTACGAAGGTTTTGTAGTGTTGCTATACATTACTGCTATTTGAGCCCAGAGGTGGAGGCTGATGGTACGATCTCTGTGTATACTTTGTATCAGTGTGTTAAATATGTAAGGCCATCTGGGATCCTGCAGGATGAAGAGCTATATAAATGCAAAACAAATACCCTATCTATTTGCAAATTTTTCTTTTAATATGTTTGATAATGGGAAAGAAAAAAATGCTGGAAGTAACAATATTGCTTTATTAAACATACTTGTAGCAGCTGTTCAATGTCTTGCTTTTCCAGGTAAGAACGAGTCACAACCCGTCCATCAAAGTCTACTTCTGCCTTGAATCTCACTTTGCTCAATCCCATGTCTGTGGCTTTAACATCATGAATTGCTCTGAAATAGATAATTTTTAGAAATGTGGAAAAATGTAAAGCAAAACAGTTAGCTGATCTGAATTCTGGTATTCACTATAAATTGTCACAGTTCAAAGATTTTTTAATTATATAGGGGCATTGTTCCCTTTTGTCCTGCATTAGAGCCTCTGAATATTTTCAAATCAAATTCTCATTACTACATATTCCTATGTTTAGTACTGGTTTAAATAGATCAAGTTTTACAAATATGACCGTTGAGCCTGCAATAGTGCATCAAGTCATTTGTGAGAGGGATAAAATGGCTGAGAACTGATTACAGAAGCATTAGGATCTGACCTGGTGGCTAGTTTATTTTTTGCGTTTGTGGTTAACAGATAACTGTAGAGAATAGAAATTTTCCTATCCACAATTACCATTCTCTGATAAGTTAATAGATAACCACTCCTAGAACTATGCTCAAAGTGAAAGCTCCAAGTTATCTACTACAGCAAGGGAGTTACGTGTTTTACTTCTGGACGGTTTCTGCACCACTGCACGCATGCAGAAACATGTCTCCCCATAGAGTCTCTTTGCTATCCCGCAGAAAAATGTTTTTTGTGGGGAAGCAAAGAAAAGCTGTACCAGTGCTCATTCACCCTTCCCTGTGGGGGGAACAGGAAGTCTGGGGATGCCCCAGCTCCCAGGATGGTAGTTCCGGGGGTGGAAGAGGATGACAACGACAATGGAGTTCCCCCTCCCCTGCATGGAGCAGCCGGGGCTGGGTCAGATCAACCCCCAGAAATGTCGGAGGGGTGAGAGTAGATGCATAGTGTTTGGGTGGACAGGGAGAGCGGCTGCCATACAATGATCCTTCCCCCCACTTCCTGGACCCATCACTTCTCAGCTATGGGGGCAGTGGGTCACTGTACATAGAGCTGCTCCCCCTGTCCGCCCAACCCCCATGCATCTGTCCACCCAACCCCCGCACCCAGAACCTCCCCACCCCAACCCCACCACACTGGAAGTCCCTTGCATCTAGAACCCCTCCATCAAGCCCCCCTCAAACTCCCCTCAAGCTTTATCCCCTGCATTGGGAGCCCCCACCCCACTGAGCCCCAATCAACTGCACCTTGCCCCCCACCTCCTCACTGAGCCCTAATCACCTTCTTTTGGACTCCCCTTTAGATCCAATTCCCCCTGCACCCAGAACACCCCCAATGAGCCCCTATGCATCCAGATTCCTCCCTACCCACAACCCTACATCCAGACTGCGCCATACAGAATCCTGGTACTCTTGAGGAAATTCTGTGCCAAAAAATTAAAAATTCTGCAAATTTTATTTGTAAAATAACACCGTAACACAATATAATTACACCGTTTTCAATTGTTTTGGTAATTTATTTCAAAATACTTGTCAGCAAATAATTGAAAATGGTGTGATTATATTGTGTTATTTTGACAAATAAAATATGCAGAATTTTAAATTTTTTGACGCAGTATTCCTTCAGGAGTAGAGTGTACTCCTGCCCTGGAACTTAAGTGATCCTAGTGGCTCAATCACCTGTTCCTTTAGAGCAAGTTAGAAACTCATATATGCACGTATTTTAAAAATATGACAAACTGGTTGGGGGAGGAAAAACGGTTACTCACCATCTCATAACCGTTGTTTTTCGAGATGTGTTATTCATGTCCATTCCAATCAGGTGTGTACACATGCACATGCACGATGGCTGGAAGATTTTTCCCTTAGCAGCATCTGTCGGGTAAGCCTGGGCGCTCCCTGGAGTCACGCCTTCATGATGCCTAATATATAGCCCTGTGACCAGCCACCCCTTCAGTTCCTTCTTGACGGCTACTCTGACAGAGGGGTAGGAGGATGGATACTGGAATGGACATGAACACCACATCTTGAAGAACAGTTACGAGAAGGTAAGTAACCATTTTTTCTTCGAGGGCTTGTTCATGTCGATTCTAATTAGGTGACTCCCAAGCAAAATTAAGAGGTGGGGTCGGAGCTGTCCACTAACTGGAGTACTGCTCTACCAAAGGCCGCATCATCTCTGGCCTGCCTAGTAACTGCATAGTGCGCAGCGAAAGTGTGTACTGATGACTATGTCGCCGCCCTGCAGATTTCCTGAGTGGAGACTTGAGCCAGGAAAGCTGCTGAGGAAGCTTGCACCCTTGTAGAATGTGCCGTTATCGGGGGCGCTGTGATTCCTGCTAGATCATAGCACTCGGTAATGCAGGCCACAATCCATGATGAAATGCACTGTCTCAAAACAGGCTGGTCCTTCATCCTGTCCGCTACTGTGACAAAGAGCTGTACCGACTTCCTGAATGGTTTCGTCCTCTCGATGTAAAAGGCCAGCGTGCTGCAGACATCAAGAGTGTAGCCTCTGCTCCCGCTACTCACATGAGGCTTGGGGTAGAAAACTGGGAGGAAAATGTCCTGGTCAATGTGGAACTGCAATATCACCTTCGGGAGGAAGGCCGGATGGGGCCTGGGCTGAACCTTGTCCTTAAAAAAAACATGATGTAGGGTGGCAAGGACGTTAGAGCCCTAAGCTCAGACACGCTCAGGGCTGAAGTTATTGCCACCAGGAACGCAACCTTATAGGAAAGGTAGAGCAGGGAACATGTTGCTAGAGGCTCAAAGGGGTGCCCCATGAGCCTGGAGAGGACCAAGTTAAGGTCCCAAACAGGAATCAGTTGGCAGAGGTGTGGGCACAGCCTGTCAAGGCCCTTCAGCAAGCGACTGATGGAAAGTCGAGATGGCAGCCAGGTGTACTCTTATAGAAGACAAGGAGAGACCTTCCTGCTTTAGGTGGAAAAAGTAATCCAAGATTTGGGGCACTGAGGCTAGCGCTGGGGGAAAGTCGCGCTGAGCTGACCAGATTGAAAAATCTCTTCCACTTGGCCAGGTATGTGGCCCTAGTGGAGGGTTTCCTACTGCCCAAGAGAACCTGTCTGACTTGTTCTGAACAGGAGAGCTCAAACAGATTCAGCCATGGAGCCTCCATGCAAGGGGTAGGCAACCAACGGCACACATACTAACAGCGGCACGCGAGCTGATTTTCAGTGCTACTCACACTGTCCGGGTCCTGGCCACCTGTCCAGGGGGCTCTGCATTTTAATTGAATTTTAAATGAAGCTTCTTAAACATTTTAAAAACCTTATTTGCATTACATACAACAGTTTAGTTATATATTATAGACTTACATAAAGGTTTCAGAGTAGCAGCCACGTTAGTCTGTATCCGCAAAAACAACAGAAGTACTTGTGGCACCTTAGAGAAAGACTTATAGAAAGAGACCTTCTAAAAACGTTGAATGTATTACTGGCACACAAAACCTTAAATTAGAGTGAATAAATGAAGACTCAGCACACCACTTCTGAAAGGCTGCAGACCCCTGCTCCATGCTATGAGATGCAATGACTGGAGGTTCGTGTGCTGGAGCCGCCCGTGTTCCTGTGTGAGAAGGTCCGGGAAGAGCGGCAAGGTAATCAGGGCTCCCCCTGACATGTCTAGGAGACATGTACCAATGCTGGTGGGGCTAGGCTGGTGCTATGAGAATGACCTGAGCCTGGTCTCTCTGGATCTTGAGCAGGACCTTGTGGATGAGCGATACGGGTGGGAAGGTGTACAGAAGCCGGCCCTCCCCCAATGGAGGAGGAACGCATCCTCTGTGGATCCCAGACTATGATTCTGGAAGGAGCAGAACTGCTGATACTTCCTGTTACGTCGCATGGCAAAGAGATCAATCGGGGACAACCCCATGTCTGGAAGAGCGAAGATGCGATGTCTGGGCGAAGGGACCACTCATGGCTGTGAAAAGTCCTGCTGAGGCAGTCCACCAGCTCGTTCTGGAACCCTGGAAGGTACGATGCCTGCAGATTGACTAGGTGCTCTATACAAAAGTCCCATAACCTGAGGGCTTCCTGGCACAGGGAAGAGGAGCATGCATTCCCCTGTTCGTTGATACAGAACATCGCGGTCATATTGTCCTTCATGACCGATACACGTCGATCTGCTAGATACAGGCAGAATGACCAACATGCTAGGTGCACTGCCCTGAGCTCCTTGATGCTGATATGAAGACGGAGATCTGTCTGTGACCAGAGGCCGAGTCCTGTGGTCCCCCAGATGAGCTCCCCACGCCAAATCTGACAACATCCGTCACAAGCGTTAGGGATGGTTGTTGGGCAAAGGGGACTCCTGAGAACACCTGCTGAGCATCCATCCACCACGGGAGCGAGTTGAGAACAGGGCGAGGCAGGGTCACGATACTGTCCACGCTGTCCCTGACAGGTCTGTACACTGACGCAAGCCATGACTGAAGCAGTCAAAGTCTGAGTCTGGTGTGCCAACCCATGTATGTACAATCTGCCATGTGGCTGAGACATTTGAGACAATTTCTCACGGTGGAGGTGGGGAACTACCTGAATCCCTGGATCATGGCATCAAGGGCCTGGAATCTCACCTGCAGGAGGAATGCCCTGGCTTGGGTTGAGTCCAGAACCACCCCTATGAACTCTATCCTCTGACGGGGGACAGAGTTGATTTCGCCTCATTCAGTAGCAGGCCCAGATTCTCAAAGGTGGCTCTGATGAATGCCACCTGAGCTTCCACAGAGCCCTCGAACAGCCTTTGACCAGCCAATCGTCGAGGTATGGGAACACCTGTACCTGGTGTCTCTGCAGAAAGGCGGCAACGACTGCCATGCACTTGGTGAAGACTCGAGAAGACTTGGAAACCTTGTGTCTCCTGCTGGTTAGCCACATCGATGACCAGTGAGTCCGGAGGCAGATGGAAGTAGAGATGCTTAAAGCCTCTGGAGGGGACGAAATATCACTGCTCATTATGTTTGGCAGTGGGTGGCAGGAATACTGGCATCTACCATAAGGTCTTCGTGGCATCCACCACCATATTTATGAGGGATAACGCTACCCATGAAGGCCCCAAGGGTGCTAGGATGTCCACCGTGTCCTCTATGACCTCCTCAGCCTTGATGCCCAGACCTTGGGCAGCCCTGTGTAGCCACTGCTGTAGGACTCTGTTATGCTATAATGCAGGAGCTCCAGTCGTCCCTGCCAACACTTTGCCCGGCGACAAGGAGGAGAAAGCATGTGCCGGTAGTGGAAGCTCCCTGTCTGCCTGCCCCGGACAGGTCACATGATTCCCGGGGCAGCGTTGGAGGAGGTGGTGCCAATCATAGGCATTGTAGCCAATTTCGGCATCAGCATCACTCTCTCTGGAGGTAGCTGCATCGACACGCTCACATGAGCTGCCGCGATCAGAGGGCCCAGTGCCAACATCAGCACGAGGGCCATAGGTGCCTGCATCGAGGTCAACGTCGACAACAGCACAGGCATGGGAGACGGGGTGTCAACATCATGAAGGCCAGTGCCAAAGTCGGAGCAGAGCATGGTGACGGAGGCAAAGCCATCGGGACCGTAGGCACCGTGGGTGGATGCACAGCAGAAGCTGGCATGAAAGTGGTGGAGGCCACTGAAGACATCGCTGAGCGTGGGCCCTGGGTTCCTCCCTCGTGATAAGCCCAGGGAGACCAGAAGGGCCACTGAGGCGGGTTCTGCCACTGTGGAGGCCATGCCTGCTGCTCCCTTCTGTCTCTGCCCGACCTTGTTCTATGGCTTCTGCTCCTACTCGAGCGATAGGAGTCGGGCTCCGACTCCGTGGTCTCAGACACTGAAGACCACAGAGGAGCCAATCCTCAGTGCCTCGAACGTCGAGAGCTCGGGCAGCGGGAAGGCTCTCTGTCAGAGTGTGTAGGCGCCGGAGAGGAGTGCCTTGACATCATAGCTGGCTTCCCTTAGAATGCACCGGAGGACGAGGCTCCATCAGTGCTGAGGGTTCCTCCCTGGCAGGCAAGAACGGTTCCATCAGGTGAAGGAGATCTCTAGCAGCTTCCAGCATGGACGGGACCTGAAGCTGATGCGTAGACACTGGTGATCAAGTTGGGGCCGGACTTGACTGCCTCACCTGGACAGGAGTCAACATGGCCCCAGAAGGAGACGCTGAGGAGTGGCCCGCCTGGGGTCGCACTTCTTGAGGCTTAGCCAGAGGAGAATGGTCGTCCGGCTTTTTCTTCTTCTGCAGCATCAGCGTGTGGGAGTGGTGCCTACTGTCTGATGGGCCCCATGAAGAGCCGTGGCAGTGCTGAGTCCTTCCTCGGTGCCGAAGTCGCCAGGTCACTCCATGTTAAGGATGCCGCTGCAGGGGTCAGGTCTCTCGAGCCCAGGTCGGAGTAGGAACGTAAGGCTGCCTCCAGGAGGATCACCTTCAGCTGCTGTTCCCTTTAAGTGTTCTCGGGCGGAACTCACAGCAGATCTTATAACAATCTTTCTGATGGCTCTCCCCCAGGCACCAAAGACACGACGAGTGCGGATCACTCTTTGGCACGCACTTGACGCAAGCCACACAGTTCTTAAGCCTGGGGACCATGATATGCCACAGTGCTGGAGACGGAGTGAGGGGAAACCCCCAACTACTAACTATACTATTAACTGGAGTACTATTAACAATTAACTAACTATACACATGGAATAGAGAAGAAAACTTGCTGAGCAAGAGCCAAGGGAAGTTCCAGCCACTATCACTGGTGGTAAGAAGGAACTGAAGGGGTAGCGGGTTGGCAGGGCTCTATATTAGGCGCCCTCCATGAAGGCACGACTCCAGGGGGCGCCCAGGCCAACCCAACGGATGCTGATAAGGAACAAATCTTCCAGCCATTGTGCACATGCACGCACGCACACATCCCTGACTGGAATTGACATGAATAAGCACCTGAACTAGTGATCTATGACAACTTATGTCTTCAATGAACAGCAACTGCAGATAAGTCACTTCCTCTCCTTGACTGCTACCACTTGAAACATCTTCACTTTTGGAGAATAAAAGGACAGATTCTCCCCTGTGCCAAGTTATATCTGATGCAGGAATAAGTGTCCCCCATCCATCAGGGACCTGCTTACTCATAGATTTTCAAGCTCTCCCCCACCCCGACATGCCTACTCTAATTTACCACAGAGCACTATGATCCCAGTAAGGCCATACACTATATGAAAGTTGCTATTAGTTGAGCTCTGTCCTGTCCCCGCATCAAGCAGACAAGTTACACAGCAAGGGTAGGAGGGAAATTTGTGGAGGAGAAGTCGCTACCTACCTTATGGCAGTTAAGAGGTCCCAGCTGGAGAAGTGCAACCATACTGCATTATCTTTGCTTCAGAAATGGAGCCAAGAATCTACAGCTCCAAGGACACGAGGATCCAAATATTTAAAAATTTTAGTATGTGGTATGCATTATTCCAGTGAAAGAAGTTGGTAGCTGAGCTCTGCATGCTCTGTTCAAGGCATGCTTAAAACTAATTTTAGGAAGTTCCCATCTGAGCCTTTGTTGGGATCATAATACCAAGCTCGGTCTGCTTTCTTGATAGAGCATTGACCCAAGCATACTGCGCACGTTACAACTTGTCACAAGTTTGTAACTCCATGGAAAAAAGTGTCCAAAACAATGTCTCTGTCTTTGTTTATACAGTGATGGAATTTTAGAATGGCACAGCCCGTGTGGATGAACATGAGCCTTGGAACAGGTGCACTTGTACTACCATATTAACAATGATCATAATGTACCTAGAGTCATGTAACTCCTGCGACAGACCTCACAACTCAGGCAGAAATCAGTGCTTTGCCTAATGATACATGGAGCCCTCCCAGGAGCCCCAAAACAAAGGAGAGAATGACAACCAGAACTGCAGTTCACACAGGTTGATTTTTGTTTGGTTTGTTACATTTTTTGTTTTTAAAAATGATTTAAAATGTTTTGTCAGATAAAAAAAACAACAAAAATATTTCAAATAAAGTCAAATCGTCCCAAAGGAAATATTTAACTTAGATTTTCCTGACTGAAAATCGAAAATTTTAGCAAGTTCAACAGTTTTCCCAGGAAAAAATAGGGTGTTTTTTTTTTTTTTTTTTTACACAATTAAAGTTATGTCAGAAAACCATTCACAGAAAGTTCCCAACAAAGTCTAAATATTTTAGACTAATTATTTATCTCTCTTGCATATTGGGCTTGAAACTACACCTCTACCATGATATAACGTGGTTGTGGGGAGTCATAAATCCTTACTGCTTTATAGGTGAAACACCATTATATCGGGGTAGTGGTGACAGGGCTGTAGAGGTGATTTAAAGAGCCCGGGGCTCCAGCCACATGGAGCTCCAGGCCCTTTAAATTGCTGTTGGAGCCCCACTCCTGCTGCCGCAGCCCTGGGATAGCAGCAGCAGGGCTCCAGCGGTGATTTAAAGGGCCTTGGGCTCCCCACAGCAGCCGGAGCCCCGGACCCTTTAAAGCGCCGCTGGAGCCCTGCTGCTACCACACTAGATGCAAACTCGTGTTATATCAGGTCGCGTTATAGCGGGGTGGAGGTGTACTCACTGGCAAAAGTTGTCAAAAACTTTATAAGCAGTTATAAAAACAAGTCTCCCCTCACACCTGAATGCCGCACCACTAGAAATAACTATTTAACAGAAAAGCTAATTTTAGAAGTGGCACACTTATGAGAAAACTATGAAGGATGTGGGGGGTGGTCTTAATTTATTAATACTGAATAAGACCGGGCATAGTTTACTGTACAGCTATACCAGAACGTTCATTGTGTGCTTCTGGGGGGGCTAGTTTAATTGCAAGCTTAACAGGAAAGCAACACAATGATACCAGATAAAACACATCTTGGTAAATAGATTAGGATTTACAAAACAATATCTGCATTATTAATTATCAAACTGCTAATTCCAAGATCTGACCAAAGTTGCAGCTGTTTTGCTAAAGCTGAGAACTAATAGATCAAAAGGACACCAGCTGGAGCAGACAGGAGGATGCCGAATACCAGGGAATAAATGTGATACAAACTCAAACTGAACATTTCATGAACAAATTGAATTGATGTGATGAATAATGCAAAGAGAAATAATTTTTCAGCTGTATATATACCAATACTGGGAGTCTGAGTAACAAGGAAGAAGAATTGGAAAGTTTCACTGATGAGAAGGAATTCAATAAAACTAGCTTTACTGAAACCTGGTGGGGCAATTCATGACAGGAATGCTAAAAATCACAAGTTATAACTTGTTCAGACGAGACAGAGTAGATGAAAGAGGTGTTTTGGGGTGGGTACTTCACATTTGCGACACCATCACCTGTATTATAGTTACCAGTAACCCAAAAGTGCATAATCTTGAATGCATATGGATCAACGTGCTAATTAACAATGTCTGGGTCACAGAATCAAAGTAGGGAACAGGATGAGTTATTCCTTAAACACTTGTTTAAGGTGTGGAAATAAAAAATCTGTTATGGGAAATTTATTGGGAAGACGTACAATGGACAACTCATGCCACTAAAACCATCATTAGATTTTCTAAAAATGCCAGATAATTTTCCAACACAAAAGGTATTGCGCCCATGAGGTAACTATTTTGGACCTCACTGTGATAGATAAAAATTAATCACTGGACTGGAAGCTGGTGGTTGCCTAGAGACTGGTGAACATGACCGGATTACATTAAATATGGACAGAGAACAGTCCCAGCCAGAAATATATAAATACTTGGTGTTTCAAAAGGGCTAATTTCCCAAAGATGAAGAAGATTATGAGCAAAATTGATGAGAACTTCTTTAAGAAGAGTTTGTTATGTGGCCAAAAAGTCATGATTCCACAATCAGGAAAGAGTCCACCTTTTGCTCAAATCCATCTGGTTCAGTGGCAAAGTGAAGGACGCAATTAGAAATAAACAACTCAATACATAACGAATGGCAAAGGGAGGAAAGAGACAGCAATCAATATAAATCAGAAGTTACGAAATGCAGAAAATTGATAAGGGAAGCTGAAAACATCAGGGACAAACCCGTGGTCAGCAGTGCTAAGGACAATGAGATTTTAAAGTATTAGAAATGAAAGAAACCCCAGCAATGGTATCAGCCCATTATTGATGGAGACAATAAAACTGTTGATACAGAAAAGACAGACTTGAATAAATATTTTTGTTTTATATTTAGAAGAAAGCAAGTTATTGTACTCACATCATGAGGATGTGAAAGGGCTTTCCAGGCAATTAGTAACAGAGAATTATGTTAGACAAAATCCACTAGTATAAACATTTATAAGTCAGCAGGCCCAAATGACTTGCATTCAAATTCCTCAAAAGAGTTGGCTGAAGAGATCTCTGGCCCGCTGATGTTAATTTATAATAAGACTTTGAATACCAGGGAAATTCCAGAAGACTAGAAGAAGTGCTAACGTTGTGTCAATATTCAAAAAGGCAAATGGGGTAACACAATTATATGCTGATTTGTCTGACATCAATCCCAGGCAATATAATAATAAAGCTGATACAGGATTCGACTGATAAAGAAATAAAGGCTAAGAATATAATCAACACAAGTCAATGTGGTTTTATGAAAAATGAATCTTGTACAATGCTTAGACTTTTATAAAGTGTTTGACTTAGTACCACATGACATTCTGATTAAATAAATAAGTGGTAAATAATGTTGAGGACAGGGCATTCATACAGAGTTATCTGGATTGCTTGGTAATCTGAGCCAGTTCAAACAAAACACATTTTAATACAGCCCACTGCAAAGCTATAAATCTAGGAACAAGTAACACAAACCTTAGCTACAGAATGGGGGTCTGTACCATGGAAAGCAGTGACTCTGAACATGACTTACGGGTCATAGTGGACAAGCAACTCAACAGCTCTCAGTGCGATGCTGCGGCAAAAAGGGCTAATGCAATTTTTGGACGTATAAACATGGAGCAGTGAGTACTAGTAGGCAGGTGATTTTACCTCTGCCTATGACATTGGTGAGACCAATACAGGAATTCTGCAGACAGTTGTGGTGCCAGTATTTTAAAAAGGATGATGAGGGCTCCAAGTAGGTAGAGGATGCACAAAAACAATTTGAGGGCTGGAGAAAATACCTTACAGTAAGGCCAGGTCTACACTACGAGATTAAATCGATTTTAGATACGCAATTTCAGCTACGAGAATAGCGTAGCTGAAATCGAATATCTAAAATAGATTTACTCACCCGTCTTCACCGCGCGGGATCGATCCGCGCGGCTCGCTGTGTCGAATCCGGAAGTCCGGTCGTCTAGCTGGAGTTTCGGAATCAATCTAAGCACGTTCTGGGATCGAGATATCGCGTCCAGACCAGATGCGATATTTCGATCCCCGAGCAATCGATTTTAACGCGCCGATCCGGCGCGTAGTCTAGACGTGGCCTTAGAGACTTAAAGAGCTCAATCAAGATGAAGATGGAGAGTTGGTAGCTTGATTAGTGTATAAGCACCTTTACAGGAAGGAAAATACTGAGTACTAAAGGGCTCTTTAAACTAAAGCAAAAAAAAAACAACACAACAGCTGGAAGCTGAAACCAGACAAATTAATATTAGAAATCAGGCCCCTTATTTAAAGAAAAAAAAAAATCAATAAATAGAAAAACAAAAAACCCAACAGTGAGGGTAATTAACAACTAGAATAAACTACTGTACCAAAAGAAGGGGTAGATTCTCCATCTCTTGAAGTCTCCAAATTGAGACTGAATGCCTTTCTGAGAGATACATGTTAGTCAAACAAATTATTTGGCTTACTGCAGGAGTCACTGGGTGACAGTAAGTAGCCTGCGATATACAGGTAGTCAGTCTAGATGAAGTAATGATCCCTTCAGACATAGAACTCTGAGTAATTACAAAGGGGGAAAGAAGGAGGAAGGGGGGAGAGAGAGAGAAGGTGGGGCAGCTGCCAGTGAGCTGTTAGCAGAAGAATAAGCTAACAGAGACACAGACTGACCCTGTGAAAGGTGTCTGAAGCAGTTGAGCCCTCCTAAGCTTCCAGGGGATAGTAAGTCTTGGGAAAGAAAGATATCGGTGTGGACTGTTTATTGTGTTAAAGACATTTTTCTCCTATGCTTTGCAGTGTTCTTACTGATAAGATTAAACAATACTTTGTTTTAAGAAACCTCTCTTTTCATCATATTAACCACTAGCTACAGCTCCCAAAGATAAGACTTAGAGGTGCTGAGTCCTGTGAGACCGGCTGAGAAATCACAATTGGTTCACAGAGACCCAGCCTAAGAATGGGGGAAACTGCAGGATTCCATCTCAGGACAGGTAAAGCCAAGAGGTTTAATATTTAATGTGGGGAGGGTACAATCTGAGAGACCAGAAAGAGGTCAAAGGCGCTGCTAGCTCTGCAACTGCCACACAACTGATTTTTACCTGTACTGTTAAAACATCCTCCACCACTCATATTAATGTGTGGTTAACAAAATGTTTTACAGAGACAGTACCTGACACTTGAATTTTCAGACAGAACCTTAGAAAGGGGTAGATGTGTTGTTAAGTAGGGTTCCCAGACCTCTCTGATAGTGATTTTCAACCTGTGATCTGCAAACTCCTGGGGGTCCACAGACTATGATTAAGATTTCCAGTGGGGTCTTTTTAGGGGTCCACAAATGAAAAAAGGTTGAAAATCACTGCTCTGTGATTACAACAACCTTCACGGGGCATATTATTCAAATGTGTTGTTTGCAACCCAAATGATACAGCCCTGCACTACAGGAGTACTTGAAATTGAAACTGACTCATTTATTTTTGCTGACCAAAACTGACAGTAATACATAAAGATGAACACCATAAATATTCCAGCTACTGATACACAGAGAAAAGATAGCCATGGGTAAAGGATATTGAAAGCAAGGGTCAGCTTCTATTTTATTAAAAATTAAAGGGATTAAAGTACCAGAGTTTTAAGATAGATACTGAAAGAGCAAGGAAATACGACTTTACAGTATGTGACTAAATTTATTTGTATCCCTTTCCTTCAAAATTCTTGTGCTGACTGCTGTAGTTAATAGTATAGTGCACCACAAAACACATTTGAAGGCTTTATTTCAACTAAGCTTGAATTCTCCTGTTTGGCAATTCAGTGAACAACATTTTTAGCGCAGGAAACCAAATCAAGTTTCTGTCAAAACCCTGATCCTGCCATACTGAGGCTGAAAAATCAATGCAAGAGGTGTATCTCTGCTCCTTTGTTTCCAATTACTTAATTTGGCTTAAAATGCCCTTGAACTATTTTTCCTCAGACAAATACTAGTTTCCTGCTTTTTGATCTGCTTGATAAGAGATGTTTATATCATGAAGATCCCCATCTTACCTAACGACGGGGTCACTCTCCAGTAACTCAGTAAGTCGCTGTAATTGCTCAGGATTAATGGATCGTCCCAGCAATGCTTCTGTGTTGGTGTAGATAAGAAAAGCTGATACAGCTCCCAACAAAGTTCCCACACCTAGAGATCCCAGACTGTCATAGTAAGGGTTGCCTACACACACACAAAAGTTGAAAATAATTTAACAGAATACTTCTAAACGTGTAAAAACTAAACCTTTGTAATACGGAAAAGCAGACAATATGTTATCTCTACACAGGAATTACTGTTTCTTTAGAGTATGTATTGGGAACCCTGTCTTTATTTCTGGTTAAGAAAATAAAATTGAATAAAGAAAATAAAGAAAAAAGAGAAAATTTAAAATAAAATATCTTTCCTGTCCCAGGTCCTGGAAGCCCCATGCCCTCCCCTTATGACTTATGAATTTGTAGACTATTTTGTTAGGCGCTCAGATTCCTGGGCATGGGCATCAAGCAAGTAAAAATACCATCATCATAACCAAAATCTTGACCCCTTTCTGTGCTGTGTGATAAGTAAAGCTTTCAACAGAGCAAATATCAAGTTAGCAGTAAGGTCCATCAGTTTGATGGAGAAGAGGGAGAAAAACATTACTCAATCTTTTTATGAAAATAGGAATCTTTCTTATTTGCCTTAAAATATGCAAGTATTATAAAACAGACAGCAGCAGAAATCCATCCTGGAATGCATTACAGTACTTACATAATAAGCACGTTATACATTTATTTATATTCATTTTTCTGTCTACAACATTGCATATGTTTACACCGTATCCTAAATATAAAGTATCACAAAAAACATTTTAGAGAGTTGTCAAAGATGAAGCAAAGCAAATAAAGCTGTGAAGATCTATAAAGAAAGGTGCCATGTTTATCCAGTTCTTACTAGGTCAATTACAAAAAACCAACACCCTTTAACGGGCAAATAACCCTCATCTCAGCTATCAAGTCTCTCTGATTCTTGCATGGCGGGGAAGAGAGAGCTACAATGCAGAGAATGCACACATTCCTTAACACAGCTTCGTTCTCCAGCCCTTGTGTGGGGCCACAAAATCTATTTTCCTCATCTACTCTACTCTAGAATGATCTACAAGATCATTCTATTTTCCTCATCTACTTTGGCAGATGGGGAGTATCTGGGCTACCGTGCCTCTTTGGGCTAAAGTCATAACTTCAAAGCTACATCCTGGGGGAAAGGAATAGGATTTCCTCCCTAAACCTTCCCTTCATGCAGAGTAAAACAGTGCACAGCCCAGTAACAAGGCTGTGCGTGGCTTCCCAGGATATGAGTTTATGTAAACAGACTAGAGAGAAAGTGATTTACATATTTGACTATGATAGATTCTCTTTTCAGAAAAAGATTCAACTACAACTTGGGTTAACTTGAATCCAGATAAAAGGAAATGACCCCTCATACAAACTTTAAAGTGTGTAAGTGATCCCACTGGCTTCAGTGCAACTACCAGAGTAAGTAAGAGTGTGAATGACTCAAGCCCTCATGTCTCCAGAACAGGAAGGCCAATCCATATGATCCTTCAATAGCATTATTAGAATTGTTTCAAGTTTTAATCTCAACAATAATGGGGATTTGAAAAAAGGCATTCAAATATCTCCTAATTTCAAATATCTTCAACTCAACATACTTGAAATCAGATTAGAGAGTAATATACAACTGTGGAAGGTCACCGCAGTAAAAACTTCCTCCAAAAAATCTGCAAAGGGGCAGAGAGATTTTCATTAAAATATACTGCTAGAAAATCACTCAGATTCATCAGTCTGACAGATTTTAATGCAAGCTTTTTTAAAGCAATATGAAATGTAATTGAATGTCATCAAAGAGACAAACAGCATTATTGCAGGATGCATGTATGCAGAGTGGTGCCACCAAGATTATAAACTGAAGTTTACGTAGTGCTATCATTAAGGCTACGATTATGTCACGGAGGTGGCGGAAGTTCACAGAATCCATGACTTCTGCAAATTCCATGACAGCAGAGGTCCCCACAGCTGACCAGACGTCCTGTAGTGCAAAAAACTGCTGACTGAATGTGCTACTTAGGGTGTACTGAGCATGCTCACATGAACTAAGCATGCTCAGTAACATCTACTGAAGCCAGCAGTGGGAGATCCCTGTAGCAGCCTAGACTCCGCAGTCAATCTCCATAACTGACTGGTCGCTGGCAGGGACTCCCGAGTGCCCCAGCTGCCACTGCTGGTAAGGGCCTCCTCCCCCGGCTGCTCTGCCACCGCAAGCAGCTGGTCCCCTCCCCGCCCCCCGCCAGAGGCAGAAGGATCCCAGAGCTGCTCAGCGACCACTGGAAGCGGCCTCCCACAGCTCCCCAGCTGCCGCCAGTGGTGCCAGAGGGACCCTGGAACTGCTCAGTGGCTGCTGGTGAGGACTGCCCCCCGATCCAACTCTGCAGGGAAATGGGGACCCTGCAGCTCCCAGCTGCTGCTGGTGAGGGAGGGACACGGTGCTGGACCCTCCTCCTTCCCCATTTTGTCATGCATGTATTTAGTAAAAGTCACGGACAGATCACAGGAAAAAAACAAAATAAAAAAAATATCACAGAAGCCGTGACCCGTCCCTGACTTTTACTAAAAATATGCATGACAAAATCATAGCCTTAGTTATCATACACCAGTCACATATCATACAATAGTGTAGTTTATAAATGACTAATCAACAGATTAAAAAATGTAAAGTGGTTGACATCAAAAGTGAAATTTTTCTTTTCTTATCGGCTGACTTTGTAGAGTTGGAAGATGAGGAGAGTCCCATAATCCAAAGGAAAAAGATGCAGACATTTAAAGTAATTAACAAAAGGAAGTCAAAAGGTATAGTCATACCATGCATACAACACACAAGGATATTCTCTCAAATCGAGTCAGCCTCAATTTAAGATGGAGTTTTACCTGTCAAAGAAGTCAGACCCATGCAAGTAGCAGCTAACGTCACACCCAAAACTGCTGCAGCATCCTCCAACAACACCACATTTGTACTGGGATCACGACTGAGCCTGACTGAATATTTAATAAAAATTACACTAATGTTGAAATCTTAGCTTTCTTACATCATTCACAGAGTTTTATAAACCATTCTAATTCTAATAATGTAAAAGATGATTTATACATATATAAAAACCTATACTTTACAGCTAACTCTTCTGTAAGTGTTCATAAATACATATAACACAGTAAAAACAATGAGGAGCCCTTGTGGCACCTTAGAGACTAACAAATGTATTTGGGCATAAGCTTTCATGGGCTAGAACCCACTTCATCAGACGCACAGAGTGAAAAATACAGGAGCAGGTATAAATACATGAAAGGATAGGGTTGCAGACTAACACGGCTACCACTCTGAAACATGTAACACAGTATACACTAATTACGAACGCTTGTCCAGAAGATGTGTAAAATTAATGGGAAATTTATTCTGAGAAATGCAACAATTTTAGTACTCAAGTGTCGAAGTAGTATTAAATAAGGCAATAGATTTTCACCCAATTTGTAAAATATACTTGTTACTAGCATTCATAATCATAAGACTCATGTAAAACAAGAGAAACCGGTAATTATACTGTTTTTATTTCTATGCAAACTCAGGTAATAAATCCTCTTTTAAATAACGAACACATACCATACTGATATAAAGAGACATACCATATTGATAAAATGACAGACCCTTGGCCCGGGCACTCCTTCGAATTTCATTTATAGCAACAAGAAGGGTAGCTGAAATAAAAGTGATATTGTTGCTGAAAATGGTTAGAGGCAAAGTGACCAACTTTCTACTATAGGAAGTGGGGGAGAAACTCTTGCTCATATCATACCAAACTAATTACAGTGCTCCTACCAGCCATACCAACAACAAATTTCTTTAGTAGATCAGACCCATAAAGTACAATGATAAACAAGTTTTACACATACAGAGTACAATAACTTCTTCCTACAAATACGATGAAAATTGTAATATTCTGAATTTCAAGTTTTCATATTTCAAATGTGAGAAAAGTATGAATATTTCAAGAATTCTAATCTTGTATCTACATAGCACATAATACCCCAAAACAACAGTCCTATTAACTAAAACATCAATATACTATTACATGTGATGGCCAGAAAACTTTCCTGGTGACAATCAGTATTGTGAGCAGTGGTAATTCATAAAGAGAAGCCCTACCCATGCATTCTTCTCCACATACAAGCCAACCCACTGATGAATACTACAGTCTCATAAAGGCAAAAGGCTTGCTCTTTCAGATTATGTATTGTTCATCTGCACCTAGAAAATGTTTTATATATATACACACACACATATTACATATACATACATATATACACACACACACACACCATGATTCATAGATTCTAGGACTGGAAGGAACCTCAACAGGTCAAGTCCAGCCCCCTGCCCTCTTGGAAGGACCAAATACTGTCTAGACCATCTCTGATAGACATTTATCTAACCTACTCTTAAATATCTCCAGAGACAGAGATTCCACAACCTCCCTAGTCAATTTATTCCAGTGTTTAACCACCCTGACAGTTAGGAAAGTTTTCCTAATGTCCAACCTAAACCTCCTTTGCTGCAGTTTAAACCCACTGCTTCTTGTTCTATCATTAGAGGCTAAGATGAACAAGCTTCCTTCCTCCTCCTCATGACACCTTTTAAGATATCTGAAAACTGCTATCATGTCCCCTCTCAGTCTTCTCTTTCCAAACTAAACAAACCCAATTCTTTCAGCCGCCTTCCTCATCATACGGATCCTAGGTTCTCTAGACCTTTTATGCAATTCTTGTTGCTTCTTCTTCTGGACCCCCTTTCTCCAATTTTCTCCATCATCTTTCTTGAAATGCTGTGTCCAGAACTGGACCACAATTTACTCCAGTTGAGGCCTAATCAACACAGAGTAGTTGCAGGAAGAACTGACTCTCTCGGGTTCTGTGCTCACAACACACACCGGTTTAACTGCATCCCAGAATCATTGTCAATTGCTGTTGGCTTTTTTGCAACAGCATCCTACACAGTTGACTCATATTATGCTTGTGGCCTCACCCTATACCCCCTAAAATCCCTTTCTTGCCATACGCTTGCCTAGTACTAGTTCTCTTCCCATTCGGTAGTGTGTGAGATTGACTATGTTTCCTTCCTAAGTGGAGCCACCTGTCGCATTTGTCGTCAGGTTTAGAAGCTTCATCCTGTTTATCTCAGGACCATGTTCTCCAAATCTTGTCCAGATCATTTTGAATTATGACCCTAGGCTCTTCTTGAAGCAGTTGTAATCCCTCCCAGTTTGGTATTCATCTGCTAAACTTAAGAACAGCCACACTTTCCATTGCCAATTATCTAAGTTGGTTTGAATGAAGACACTGAACAGAAGCTCCAGTCCCAAACAGACCCCTGGCGGAATCCACTTGTTCTATACCTTTCTAGCAGGGATCCTGGGAACCATTAGTAACTCTCTCTGAGCAACTGTTATTCCAGCCAGTTTAATGCACCCTCCTTTATTAGTGCGCCCATTATAAGTTTAGATTTGTCCTAGCATAATTATTGAAATTAGAATATCATGGCAAGACGGTATCAAATATCTTACTAGAGCGTCTAGGTATACACATTCACTCGCCTTCTCCCTTCATCCACAAGGCTCATCTTATACTATTCAAGGAAAGCGTCATCAGATTTCGTTTGACCATTGATCTTGTTCTTTACAAATCCCACTAGTGCTATTCCCTATTCACCCTTCACAAGTGTTTGCAGCCCTGCAGATGGACTGATCTTAATTACTTTGCTCCATTATCCTTTCCCTCTGGCACAGAGGTTAAACTTAACTGGTCTGGAGTTTCCTGGGTTGTTGTGATTTTCCCCTCTTTTACTTAGTATGAGCACTATATTTTGCCCTTCTCCAGTCTTATCTGGCAATCCTTTCCTGTTCTCCCATTGAGTTTTCCAAGATAATAGCTAGAGGTCGGGGGCAGATACCTTCCTCCTCCATTAGGCTCCTTGAGTACTTGCTAGAAGCATTTCCATTCAGGCTCCCCCTGGGACTTTGCAGGGACCTAGCTGTAAGTGATTTTTAACTTGGTCTTTTTTTTATTTTATCTTTCTTACAACCTTACCCCCTTCCCATTAGTGGCATTGCACCATGTTAGGCATTTCCTTCAGACTTCTCGGTATAAGACCGAATCAAAAAATTATTACCGCATCTCTCTGCTATTTGCCAGTGTTCTGATTCCTGTACAGTGTCTTCCCCTCGTCACTCCAACCAGTGGGCCCTACCCTGTCCTTGGGTCCTTTCCTCTTGCTTCTGAATGTATTGATTAAATGTCTTCATGTCTTCCCTTGTTCCTGTGCTAAGTTCTGAGCTCATGTTTGTGCCGTTGCCTTTGCTAAGTCCTTGCCCCTGCGCATTTCTCGCTGTTGTTTGCCCTATATTGCATCCTTTGTAATTGTCCTAGTCTTCCATTTTTTATATGACTCCTTTTTTAATTTTTAGATCATTGCAAGATCTCTACGCGTTTAAGCCGAAAGGTGGTCTTGTGCCATTTTTCTCTCTTTTTCCGACCCAGCGGAATCAGCTTGTTTTGGGGCCCTTAATACTGTCCCTTTGAACAAACTGGCCAACTCTTCCTCAGCTTTGGGTTGTTTTCCCTCAGTTCCTGTTGATTCCCATGGGGACCTTTACCTATTCCAGCTCTCTGAGCTTACCAAAATCCACCTTCCTAAAAATCCACTGTCTCTATTTGCTGTACTCCCTTCTACCTTTCCTTCAGATATTCCGAATTGTGAACTCCTTATGATTTCACGATCACTTTCACCCAAGCTGCCTTCTACTGTCATAATTTCCCTTAACTAGTTCCTGCCCTATTGTTAAATCAAACTCTAGAACAGCTTCCCCATGTAGCTTTTTAACCTTTCTGAATAAGTTTGTCTTGCATGCAGCTTCCAAGAAGTCTTATTGGTTATAGTCTCGTGCCCCGCTGTTTATTTCCCAATTAATATCTTTCCCAACATATATCTGGATAGTTGAAGTTCCCCATCACCACCAAATCTTGGGCTTTGGATGGTTTTGTTGGTTGTTTAAAAAAAGCCTCATCCACCTCTTCCACCTGGTTAGGTGGCCTGTAGTAGACTCCTAGCATGACATCACCCTTGGTTTTTTCCCCTTTTAGCCTAATATTAATCTTCTGCTTCAGGCAAAGGAAGGAAACTAAATAGAACACACAAGTAAATTATAAGCAATGAAAAAAAGTTTTCCTGGATGTCAAACATCAATGCAATTGTGAATAACAGAGCTCAAATCTTTGCAGTTCTGTAAGCAAAAGCTTATTAAACTATCGCCACAGATTGCTGAGCCTGCATTATCAGCTTAAGAATAAAGCAACACAAATATTTCATGATACGGCATACCTCCTTCAGACACCAGTGATCCTGCTAAGATACAATAAGCCTGTAAGTATAAAAAAAACTAGTATTTTATTATTTTGAATGTATACCGTTTCACATTTATATAGAACCTTTCATCTCAAAATCTCCATAAAAACTTTACATACATGAATCACTTTACCCACAACTGCAATGCAGCCATCAATAGATGGCAGATTGAAGATTGAACAATCAACCAAATTATAATGCACTACCCAGTATAAGGAGAGAGGGGCAAATTTTTGGCTAAGGACACCAGGACAACCTTATATTCTTAAAAAACGGACTAAATTTTCAGTGTCAATGCAAAGCAGAGAGGAAATTGGTTTAAATAACCTCATGCAGATACACTGAGCTCCACCCTACATACTACCTCAGACGGCTTGATTAACCCTACTGGAATTCAAATTTTTTGTTTCAGAATATCTAGGTGTTTCAGATACTGAGGTTTCAATACATTAAATCATCCCCACCACCCATAGTTAAAAAAACACAATAGAAAAAGATTGACTTACCCAAAGAAGAGATTCCATGGGCTGAGGATGAAGTAAACCCATGATTCCATGATACCAGGAAAGTCCTGCACCCATCATGAAAATGCCAACCCCACTAATGAGGGAGGCAATATAGCGCATATTTGTGAAGCCATACCTGTGTGAAAACAAAAAGTGGTTTAGGAAAAAACGCCTGCTTTAAAAATATATTCAGATGCTTGATTATAAATGATAAACTAGAGGCTCCTGATAGCTAATTAAAATATAGTTGCTAAAATCAAAATTTAATCTGAGAAAACACTGATGGAAAAGGACATCCAGTTTCTTAAAAATGTATATAAAAATGTAAAATGTATGTAATTTAGATTTTTTCTATTCCCTTCTCCACACACAGGCTATTTAGATTTAGTTGTATTACTTTATTATGATGTACCATGGCTATATTAATGAAATTAAATTAATCTTTTTTAAAAAAATTCATTCAGGTGTTTAATGAATGGGCTAATATTTACACTGCCTTGCAATGCTGCTTCTAATTGAAATCTTCATGTGTAGTCAGTCTACAGATTTCTTTTCCTTTAAATTAATCCCGTAAAACTTAATAGTTCAGCTGACTGCAAATCCCCAACGTTTGCAGGTTTAAATATTTTTGGTAAAATTAAAATGGCATCTTAATAATACACCATTGTGTTAAATGCGACTCCTGATTAGCAGCATTGCAAAAGAGATGATGGTGCAGGTGAAGGGCATAATTTGAGGGAAAGGGGAAGACTGAGAAGGGAAGGAGATCCTGATAAAAAAGATTCTATTCTGAGAAGGCTGAATCTGGTAAACAGACATAAATCAGAAGCCTTAGGGCATGGCCACACTTGCAGATGTAGAGTGCTCTGAGTTAAGACAGCCTTCGTAGAGCGCAGTAGGGAAAGTGCTGTAATCTGTCCACACTGACAGCTGCAAGCGCACTGGTGTCACCACATTAGCAGCTTCTGCAACGGCCACAGAAAGCAGTGCATTGTGGTAGCTATCTCAGCATGCAATTGGCTGCAACGTGCTTTTCAAATGGGGGGGTGGGATGGAGTGTGACAGGGTGTGTTGTGTATATGTGGGGGGGAGAAAGAGTCTTGAGGGGGCTGAGAGCATGTCAGCATGCTGTCTTGTAAGTTCAGACAGCAGCAGACCCCTCCTCCCCCTGGCCTCTATCTCTCTCTCCCAGAGCATTCCACAGTAATGGCTGCTGTCAGAAACGGAAAGGAAGAGGAAAAGGCAGTCTCATTACTATTGCTCAAATCCTGCCATCCATGCAGGAAAAAATGAGAAGTATGAACAGCATATTGTACAGCTATCTAGTGGAAAAGGTGGTAGGGCCCATAAAAATGTAACTTCCTAATAGCAATGAAAATGAAATACAAGTTTCATGGTATGTTATTTTGACATTGTAAGCTAACTAGTGACTATTCTGAACTCTTGACATTTGGTAGGAACCCACATTTTTCTTACTATTTCTACTGTAAAACTGGAAGTTATTCATTTCAGTTTAGAAAAAATGAAAACCTTGGATACACATACGAGTACCACCATTTTACATAAAATAATTCAAATTGTCTGGATTAATATGGTGGAACAAAAAAGGAAAAACTATGGTTTATCTCCTATTCAGAAACAACAGATCCTTTAAATAAAAACAGGGTTGCACACAAGAAATAAAAGCTTTTAAGCCCATATAATTATTGAAACAATTATTTATTCAACAAGATAAATTCAATAAATACAATGGCCTTACGGATGACTAGGGTCTGGTGTCCTTGCAGACTGACTGATGCCCAATGCTAGCAAAGCCTGCATAATGCAAAGGAAAAACACATCTGTAAGAAGTTTTAAAAACCTTGAGACTAGTTCTAACTTGAAAGAATGATTAAAATAAATTAGATCCAACTTGCTGATTTTTTACATGTAGCATTAGAAACAAAAACACATTAGCTCAGATTATAGTAACTTCACATGAAACATCCACTCCCGGACAGGACAATGTCATCCAAAACTAACTCACCTAAATCTGGTTAGTTCTAGCTGCAAGAAGTTTAAAGCAACAATTTAAACAGAAATTAAGAACACGTTTAATATAATAGTAGAAATAATTTTGTAGTACTCTCCACTTGGGTGTAATCAGGAAACAAAAGTTGTTTAATTTAAAAAAATAAAAAATCTGTCCAAACAGAAGTTTATGCATAAACTATAGCAGTAAGTATATACTCATCTCCATTAGGTTTAAGGCAAACTAAAATTAAAATACCCTACATTTACATTTCAACTTCCTAAGCATACATTTAGTTGCAACAAGTCACCAAATTGGCAACAATAAAAATATACTGTCTGTATCTTGAAAAAACGGATTGTCTGAGTTGATACGTTTCTGATAGTTAGTTTAGAATAGATTCAATCTGATGGTGCAGTCTTTTATAAATCCAGGCCCTGCTATTGCAAAGATTTAGGCATGTGCTTAACCTTAAGAAAATGCCAGAATTATGGTTACCCAGCTATCCTTGATTTGCTCCCCCTTAATATGTATGCATTATGATACAGCCTTCAATTACATCATCACATCTTTGTTCTACAGGACTAATATTCGTTGTACAAGATGGACAATGAGTGAGGCAGAAGGTTGCCTCTCTTGTGTTTAAGGCATTAAACTCAGACTCAGGAGAACCAGATTCTATTCCTGCTCTTCCTACATAATGCTGGACAAGACTTTTATAACACATACAAAGTGGCCAAATTAAGGTTGTATCAGTATTCTTAATTCTGGTATTTCCTAACTTTTGAGTGCTTAACGTTGCATCCTTAACATTCTTTTAACTTTTTTAGAAATGTAATTTTACTTTATTACTTAGACATCTAGAGGGAAGATGAACTTGAGACTCTCAGCAATAGACAAGCTGAAGAACATAAGTTTGAGATAGGCTGAGCATGTGATAAAAATGGGAAAAGAATGACCAGCAAAGAAAGCATGGGAAGACAACAATAGCAATAAAGGACATGGAAGACTGATGATACTTCTCTGTTAAGAGAAGTGTGAAGAGAAAAAAAAACTTGCACTCCAAGAGCTACAAACCCACGCCAGAAGGAGTGGCAAAAAACTGTGGGCACCTCTAACCCCATGTAAATGGGAAAAGGACTCAAGAAGTGAAATGTGATGTGACTTAGACCAAAGGGAAAAAAACAAGCTAAGGTATGAAGAGGAAACACGATTTACTGTCTTCTTCGCCTTTCCCCATTAGTCAGGGTCAGCAATGCTGATCTATAGAGCATGTGTAGGATTCTACCAAATTCATGGCTATGAAAAATGTCCCACGGACTATGAAATCTGATCTCCCCTGTGAAATCTGGCACCCAGCCAGGTGCTTCTACTCTGTGCAGGGCTTCAGCTGCTAGTCCAGACTGAGGATCAGAAGAGATGAGACTTCCTCTCACACTGCAGGGGCTGCTCCCTGGGTGGGTCAGACCCATCTCCAGGAACATTCCCTGACTGCAGGAAGCTCCGCAGCTCCAGCTGTCACCCCACCTACACATGCAGCGGCTGCGGCCCCAGCTGTCAGCCCCACACTGGGGCAACAGACTGCCAGAAAAAACAGATATATGGTACAACCCACCCCTCAATACCCTGCGACCCTCACTTCCATGCTGTTGCAGACATGGCACTAACTTTAGAGCTGGGACCAGGCCAGCAACCTTCCTTTCTGGCTGTCCATCTCTGAAGACAGCAACCCTGCCAGAAGCAGAGGAGAATTAAGGGTCGCAATCCCAGACTTCCCTACAATAGCTTTGCGACCCCCTAACCCTGACCACTTTTTAGGTCAGGACCATCATGGCTACAACACCATGAAATTTCAGATGTAAACATCTGAAAACATGAAACTGACTAATTTTAAAACCCCAGCCTTGAAACTGACCAAAATGGACGATGAATTTGGTATGGCCCTAAGGTGTGTGATTAGCAAGACACTTTTACAAACTAGCTGGCCAGGCCTGATTACTTCAGTTTTCCTTTTCCTAGGTCAGTGGCATCCAACCTTTCCAGACTACTGTTATATACCTCTTTCAGGAGTCTGATTTGTCTTGCATAT
This sequence comes from Chelonoidis abingdonii, assembly GCF_003597395.2. Classification (NCBI taxonomy): domain Eukaryota; kingdom Metazoa; phylum Chordata; order Testudines; family Testudinidae; genus Chelonoidis; species Chelonoidis abingdonii. The sequence continues at coordinate 99,076,244 of NC_133773.1, forward strand.
GCCCAATGTAGACTTAAGTTAAAAACTACTTGCTTACAAAGAGACATAAAAATACAAAAAAAGTGCACAGTACTCTATTATGGTAAAAATGAGGGAAAAAAGCAATTTCTGAAGTATCATTCTAAAATAAATCAATTGAAATATAAATATTGTTCTTATATTTCAGCGTATATAGAGCAGTATAAACAAGTCATTGTCTGTATGAAATTTTAGTTTGTACGGACTTCGCTCATGCTTTTTATGAAGCCTGTTGAAAAACTAGGCAAATATCTAGAGTTGATGGGCCCCTGAAGACCTCAACCTACCCCCAGGAGTGGCTGAGAAGCACTGTCCTAGGTGGACTGTCTGTCACAGCTGATGAGCCTCACCTGAGCAGATAGAGGCACAGAGAAGAGAAGCAACTTGCCCGTGGCTACCCAGCAGGTCAGTGGCAGAGCCCGGAATAGAACCCAGGTCTCCTGTATCCTACCCTGTATCTTCTCCACTGAACCACACCACTTTGCCTGGTACATGGTCAATGGTATGGGAAATTATTAATTTAGAAAGGAGAAGTAATACTTCTACATATCTGAAATACAGACAATATAGACAGAAATATTAGTCCAATCTTCACTAATCAGAAACAAGATAGCAACAGAATCTCCACTTTCTCTCCATTTCCAAGGTTTTAGCCTAGAGTATGAGTATGAATTTGTTAAATAATAATTCTATTAGTTCACAAATTGTGTACCAAATTATGTACATCAAAACAGGATAATATTAAGAGACAAGTTGGCTACAGCAATATAAGGAGAGACTCTTAGGTTCTGAGTAAAAGTGCCAAGTAAAGTAAACTCACACTGTTCCTGGAAGGATCACCAACCCAGGGGTGCTTGCTATATGTCCCCATCATTAACTGACAAGGTTTTGCCTAAATCACCATGCAATTTGACAAACTATTTAGTTATTCTTTCTTCTTTAAATGAATTCACTTTTATATTGCAGCCAAAAAATATATTCACGTATTACAAAAATTGCATGCCCATACTACAACCAAATGGATCTTTATCATGGATTAGTCATAACAGCACGTTACGGTCTCTAATATGAATGCCTTGCTTTGCAAGGCAGGAATTATTTAGTAATAAGTTAACTGACACTTGAAGGCATGCTCTCCCAGATGTGACAACAGTCTAGATAAGTAAATTCTTAAACTGATCAGCCTTGGCACTGTTAAAATAGCTGCTGAACTTGTTGAAATCCAAAGCTCTTCTTACTAAGCGTTACCTGCTATTTTACTTTCAAATGAAAAGCATGCAAAACCTCAGAAATTAATACAAAAACATCCACTAAAAAGTGTTAAAAGAGGCAAAACCACTGAAATACGCAACAGCTTAGAGCCAGTCTGTGGCTATGCTAATTCTAAAAATGGAAATGACAAATTAACATCATCAATGTAAACTAAAAGCCAGAGAGAACTTGAAGGCTTAATTTTTGGTCTCCAGCCTCTCTCTCTCCCCCACTTTGTAGCGTTACTTTACAAAACATGCTCCAAAAAAGCTTCTCAGAGCAGTATTCTGACTTTCCAATTCACCTCACAAAACTAAATACAATGTGTTACTTTCCTTCTATTTGTCATGTGCCCTGTGAAAAACTACCCTAATCAACCATCACCAGGAGACAGCCACTTGATTTCTGAATTGAGAGCAATCTTCCTATCTGCTACCAACGCAACTGTTTCAAGGGTCTGCATTCCTCCTTGGAAGCTAACTACAATCACTTTAACTTAAACAAGGGCAATGGAAGCACTACTCACCTGGTTGCAAGTGTCTGCTAAAGAATGTATAGCTTCTGAAAACATGCTTGCAGAACCCGTGTAAACCCAAGCGAGTAGTTTAAAGAAAAAATTCAACCCATTTCTAAGATTGGAGACAGAAGAAAGCTGAATTAGCAATATTATATGAATATTAACATTCAGTATTAAATCATCACAGTGAAATCAGATATTTTGTACAACTACATGTTGCCATCAGCAATAAGGAAACTAAATTTCACCAAAAGTCAGTTTATCAATGATTAGTACGTATAGCGAATGTGTACACACCTTCTGCAGTATTTACTAGATTAAAAACATTTTCAATTAAGTGGAGTATATAGGGATATACAGTTAGGATTTTTGGAAACATGATTTTTTTTTTTTAAAGTAATTGCATATCATAAGCTATACTTTTGAAAGTTGCAATCTTTTTGCCCTCACCTTCAAGACACTGAACAACTACTTCCCAATTTGTAAATGTCAGACCTTTTAGTCCAGTGGTTTTCAAACTTTTTTCTGGCAACCCAGTTGAAGAAAATTGTTGATGCCTGTAACCCAACAGAGCTGGGGGTGAGGGGCTTGGGAGGGTTGAGGGGCTGGGGCAGAGGGTTGGGGTGTGGGAGTGAGGGCTGTGGGGTGGGACCAGAGATGAGGGGTTTGGGGTGCAGGGGGGCTCCAGGTTTGGGGGGGGAGGGCTCAGGGCTGGGACAGAGGATTGGGGCACAGGTTTACCTCGGGCAGCTCCCAGTCAACAGCGCAGCGGGGGCGATAAGGCAGGCTTCCTACCTGTCCTGGCATTGCGGCCTGTGCTGCACCCTGGAAGCGGGCCAGCAGTAGGTCCAGCTCCTAGGTGGAGGCATACAAGCGGCTCCACACTGCTCTTGTCCACAGGCACCACCACACCCTCCCCAGCTCCCATTGGCCGGGAGCCGGTGCTCGGGGCAGGGTCAGTGCACAGAGCCCCGTGGCCCCCCTGCCTAAGAGCCGGACCTGCTGCTGGCTGCTTCCAGGGTGTGGCGTGGTGTCAGAACAAGTAGGAACTAGCCTGCCTTAGCTGGGCAGCAGCAACAACGGGACTTTTAATGGCCAGGTCAGCGGTGCTGACCAGAGCTGCCGTGACCCGGTGCCTTACATTCCACGACCTAGTACTTGGTCGCGACCCGCAGCTTGAAAACTACTGTTTTAATCCATCCTTGCCACAAGCCTCAGCACTCTCTCCTTCTCCCACTTAGATTTTTGTGTCTTCTTGTACAAAGCCCCCCTTCAATCTCAGTGTGCCAGCTGTAACCTCCCAGTCTCATTTCACTTAAGTTCCTTCCAAGATACACAGGGGTGGTTGGGGGAGAAAGAATCATTACATTAGGAAGAAAAAATTAAATGAACTCCTTCCCTTTGAGTGTCCCAGTGTGCTGTGTCTTTCTAAACATGCTTTCTAGATTACAAGAGCTCTAGGGCAAGCACCATGTTGATATTTGTGTCTTCTATGGACCAGAGTGCAGTTCTTAATAATAAATAGTAGCATAATCATTGGAAAGTGTATTTCTAAAATACAAGTTTCTTTCTAAAACATATTATTTACTTCACCTACTAGCTGTTGGAGACACTGGGTCAAATTCTATGGTCTGTGTTATGACCCTCTAGTCTGATTGTCTATATAAGTCCCTTCTAGCGTTACAACTTCTTAGAACAGATTAATAAATAACACTGCTCTACAGCCAAAATGCTTCTGAAATAAATGTAGTCAAACTTTACTAATTCTGGGTCACTGAGAACGAAAATGATGCTTAAAATTGTTGATTGGCTCTAGTCTAGCTGTTGCGCTCCAGACTACAGCAGTGGAATCTCCTGGCAGGTGATGTTAGGGTTTCCATGTTCCGTGACCGTCAAAAGGATCTTGTCCCATTCTTCTTCATGGAAGGTGATCTTGTAGCCTGCAACAACATCGATGGTGTGATGGCAGCCCTCAACATCGTTCACGATCCAGATGAGTGGAGACTGTTCATTGATTCATCGAAGACGAGTCTTAAAGCTGTTTTGCTGCATAATGGCAATGTTTTGCCATCAATTCCAGTTGGTCATGCAGTCCATATGAAGGAAACCTATGACAACATGAAACAACTTTTGAGGTGCATAAACTATGACCAACATCAGTGGCAGCTTTGTGGCGATTTGAAGGTTGTTGCTCTCTTGCTTGGTCTGCAGACTGGATACACAAAGTACTGCTGTTTTCTCTGCGAATGGGATAGTCGTGCAAGAGATTCCCACTACATCAAGAAAGATTGGCCACTCCGACAGTCATTGGAGCCTGGGAGGAAAAGTGTTCAGCATCCACCACTTGTTGAATCAAGGAAGATTTTGTTACCACCCTTACACATCAAGCTGGGTCTGATGAAGAACTTTGTCAAGGCCATTGACAAAACACAAGCAGCTTTCAAGTACCTCCGTGGAAAATTTCCAAGGTTAAGTGAAGCTAAGATAAAGGAAGGTGTCTTTGTTGGTCCTCAGATTCGTGAACTTCTTCAAGATGATGCATTTGACCATGCACTGCGTGGCAAGGAAAAGACGGCATGGAAAGCCTTCCAGTTAGTGGCAATAAATTTTCTCGGAAACAACAAGGCAGACAACTACAGGTTGTTGGTGGAAAACCTCCTCAAGGCATACAAAAGCCTTGGTTGCAACATGTCATTAAAGATACATTTTTTGCACTCTCATCTAGATTTTTTTCCACCGAACTGCAGAGCAGTGAGCGACGAGCACGGCGAGCGATTTCACCAGGACATTGCAACAATGGAGAAACGCTATCAGGGCAAATGGAGCCCATCAATGCTTGCAGACTATTGCTGGACAGTGACAAGAGATGCTCCATTTAATGAATACAAGAGACAAGCCAAGAAGCGCGGAGTAGACACTGAATAGGACTAAACTATGTACATAATAGTTTTTTGTCTTTTGTTTCATAATAAATTTTATTTATATAACCCTTTTGCTGATTTTTAAAGTGTTACATAAACAGGACAGGTGAAATATTATCATGTAAAGCAACCATAAACACATGAAAAGACCTAGGTTTACAATTTATGATTAAAACTCCACTATCTACACAATATACATAGACATAAAATGTAAAAACTTAAATATCTTAGAAACAGTAGCCAATCAGTTGTTTTAATTGTCATATTTGAATTCAGCACATCAAAATACATAATAAATACCATATTTTATCTTTGAAGCAGACGATTTCTCAAAAATTGTAGACCAGTGTAACCCAGAGTCAGAGGAAACCTGTAGCAACAGTGAAAAGAATTAAGTTCTCCTGGCTCCCAGTCCTTTGTTTAATTGCAAGGCTGTTCTTCCTATCCATAGTGCAACATAGGTTTAGCACTAATAGGCAATGCAAACAAATTGCTGTAGGAATTATGGCCACATTTTCCTGACTTCTTGTAGCAATGTATTTTTTTCCATTTAAAGAAAAAAGGAGTCAATCTGTTTATCTGAAGATGTAGTAAAGCTGTGGGATTCCTGCCTTCTAAGGTGATGCAGGAAAGTCCCACCACGATTAATGACATTTTACTGCACTCCTCCAAATTCGAGATGTCAGGACCCAACAGAAAGAATAAACCTTTTCCTCAAATGTAAAATGCTTTGAGATCCACCTGTGAAAAGACTTACATAAGAGCTAGGTATTATTATTGTGCCGTCAAGATTAAAACCAGTAAACATGGAGTAGAGAGATTTCCAGAGCTACTCATTAAAGAGATGCATGACAAAGCACAAGTAGACTAAGGAGCCACTGTAACCCCAAGAGCATCCTTATACCAGAAGGAAAGGAGCTCCCTGGTATCTAACAGTGAGTTTCAGCTGACCTGACCAATTCAGTGTACCCCAACTCATCACTGTTATAATCTGTAACTCAAAGATGCCATTAGGGATGTAAAATGTTAACTGCCTTCTAGAAAGGTCTTAACTGGCTCCAGGTGCCTTGATTAACCTGGAGCAACTGCCATTTGGTTACCATGGTCCTAGGGATTTGTTTAGCCTGGGGCTAACATACCTGTTTCTCTGTACTTTACTGTAGCCATCTGGCCTTGCCCCATCACACTTTCTACTGACTAAGACATAACTTAATAAGCTACAGTCTTTGTTTAAGGTAGTTTCCTCACCAGTCTTCCTTTTCCAGCAATGGCTGACTGGCCCTTAGTCAGAATCCCCACAGAGCCCAAGATGCTGGCTTTTCTTGTCTCCTCAGGTCCAGGATAACTTAAGGGTTCTCTGCTGCTGTCTTTGTAGTCCAGTAAGCCTTTAAAAGTCTCGCTCTCAAAGTTCATTAACCGTGTTTCAAAAGGTAGGAAGGTTTCCTGGGGGTGCAGTCCCCCGTTCCCCCCCTCCCACCCTCGAGCTTGTTAAATGATTACAGCCCTGCAAATCTGCAGCTATCCACAGACTGTAGCTTATTAAGTTATGTCTTAGCCAGTAGAAAGTGTGATGGGGCAAGGCCAGATGGCTACAGCAAAGTATTGAGAAACAGGTATGTTAGCCCCAGGCTAAACAAATCCCTAGGACCATGGTAACCAAATGGCAGTTGCTCCAGGTTAATCAAGGCACCTGGAGCCAATTAAGACCTTTCTAGAAGGCAGTGGAGATAGCTACTTT